>NC_135486.1:142776219-143003719 GCF_052094955.1 Ictidomys tridecemlineatus
TCCTTGTGGCTCAAGGGGGCTCTGCAGAGGAGCAGAGGGACTGGACCATGACCGCGGGACTGCCAGCCTGGACTCCGCTGGGCAGGCTGGGCGCTGTGGTCCTGTAGGCGGGGCCTCTCTTTCTTGGAAGCTCAGCTCTTGCTCTTGGTCTGATGAGTCCCCCTCTGCGGAGGGCAGCCTCCTGATGGTGGATGAGTTTATCACGTCCACAAAATGCCCTTGGGGCGACATCTAGACCCACGTTGACCAAACCACTGGGCTCGCAGTGTGGCCAGCTGAGGCTCGGAATCGCCACCCCCCTGGCAGATGCGCTCTGCGGACCCCGTTCTCCCTCCAGTAAAGGGATATTCTTGCCTTGACCCTTCGGGCTCCTCTCTAAAGAGAGCGAGCAGGAGAGAGCTGGAGGGGAGGGAGAAGAGCCCGTGGATCAGAACAGCACCCGGCTGACGGCCCAGACAGCCTCACAGGTGAGTGGGTGTTCCCTGAGCTCCGGGACCTCCGGGGAGAAGGCTGCCTGGAGGTGGCTGTGGCTCTTCTCCCAACGGAGCCCAGGAGGAGAACTTGGCTCTCCCCAGGGGCCTCCAAGCAGGGACAGGAACACAGATTAGGGTCTTTGCAATCCTACCGAGGTGCCCCTTCCTTGCCTTGGTTGCCCAGAATGGAGAAGAGGAGAGGGAGGAGGAGGGCAAGGCCCACAATTACCTGTTTTGTGGACAAGGAAATGTACACAGAAACATGCATTTGCAAATGGAGAAAAGGAATTTTTTTTTTGGACCATCAGGGCTACATGTCCAAGGGAGGTAAAGAAAACCTTCCTTTGGAAGTTGTGGGCTTCTTGTTACAGAGCGGGGTTTGCAACTTGGGTTCTGACTCTTCTTGCTGTGTGACTTGAACTATCTTTGTCTGGGAAAGGGGAGACATGGTGGTAACGCCTGGTTTGCAGGGATGGGGTGAGGGTGATCTCAGGCCTTTCCCCCTGCTGTCTCCATGTGTCCTGTGGGTGAGGGATCCCAGATGAGCAGATTTGGTCATTCCCATTACATGGTGGCCTTCAGTATCCACCTGCTACTGCTGCTGGCCACTCCATGGTCAAGCTCAACTCCTCATCGCCCTGGGTCATGGTGTTTATGATTATTTTTAGCAGGGGACTATTATGGCAAACGAAGAGCAGAGCTATTAATGAACATTATTATTCAATAATGGGAGATAATAAGCAGCTGCTTTAATTGCATTAGGAGCTGTCATTTGAAGTTCATACTGTGATTCAAGCTCGGTGTTTGAAGCGGTTTTAAGTGGGAGCCTAGGTTTCAAGTAGAAGGGGCGGGTGGGGGGGGAGAAGAATTATGTAAAAGTGGTAGAGTAACATCCCCTCGATCCCGGTCATCTTCAGAATGATGACGTCTCCCTGGGGTCCCAGGGGAATGGGACGGTTTTCACACCATTGGGAAGGCGGATGTGAGCAGGGGCCTCGCCTGACGGCTGTGGAAGCTGCAGGTGTGTGTGCCCGATGCCCTCGGAGCCCTTGGCAACTCTGCCAGGCAGGATTTACCGGGCCCACTTTGTGGATGGCAGTCACTGAGGCCCAGTGAAGTGACCTGCCCTATGGGGCAGAGCCAGTGCAGGACGCTGCCTGACCCTGCCACCAGCCCCAGTCCTAACCTTCGCCTGCCTGCTGAGGACCAGGTCAGGTGAGGGGAGATCTGAGTCGCCTGCTTTGGGAAGGGCCAGATGAGCGTCTGCCACTGGCCCTCACAGCCTGGACGCACCAGGAGATGCGTTTAGACCTGGACTGCAGCCCACGGAACAGGGCTCCCAGCCCCGACTCCGTCTCCGCAGATCCCTCTGCGTTTCTGAACCTGTTTGCTCTTGTGTGGAGCAGCTGGGTAGATGCAGTGACTCCAAAGGGTGGCAGCCTCTCATTGGGGAGCATGAGCTGCTCCTGGGTGGTGAATAGGTATGCGCTATGTGTGCCGTCACCTTCTGGTTATTGCTAGTGGGACTGGCTTTCCAATCAGGGTAGTGATTTAATTTTATAATAAATATGCTGAAACCCTGCAAGAGTGTAGATCTAGAAAGAGGTTCAAACACCTACCAGTGGTTGTGGCAGAACCCCAGCCACAGCTGCGAAGGTTTATGGAATGCTTCCTGTGGGCGGGGCGGGGTTCTAAGTGCTTCCTATTCTTTAGCTCAGTGGGGTTGGTTTTGTTACGAGCCCCACATTACAACTGAGTTAACTGCAGTATCTTGCCCAGGCTGCAGGACTAGTAAGTGGAAGGGTCACAATTTGAACCCAGACCCCTGAATCCGGAGTCTGCATTGCTAAGTTCTTAGGCTTGTGGCATTGGGTTACCCTGCAGGGAACTAACCAATTCTGACTCACCCGAGATGTTCTTGGCTGAAAGTCCTGTGTGAAGGACACTCCCAAGCCCCAGGCAGACTGGGACAGTGATGACTCTGGTTGTATCTTAAGTCTTTTCCAATAGCTTTGGAGTCTGCATTACTGTAAATGCCGGGGAACACGGGCCAAGTGTATGTAAACCCAAACACGCCAGATCTGCAGGGATTGTGAGTAAATACACACATCTCCCAACCACACACATAACATCCAGAAACTCTTGCTTAAAAATAACAGAGTAAGTGCCCGATTGCTGTCTATGTAACCAACAGTGACACTTGCCACTCCACATAAATAACAGAGGGAAAATGTCCCACATCTCTATCTATAGCAGAATAAACTGTCCTGTGTAGAAATTCTACATCCTGGCACGCTGGCTGATGTCATGTAGAACAAAGAGACCCTGTCACCACATGTGAACTAACAGTGATGCCAATACTAATAGTAACAGCGGTATTGGGGGCTGTCCTGTTTGTACCCACCTTGTTCCCACGTGGTGCTCAGCACTGTGCATTATGGTAACCAATTCCCGTGTGGTACTTGAGGGCTAATGTTATATTACCATCCCGTTTTACAGATGAGGAAACGGGTGCAGGAAAGTTCTAGAAATTGCCAGAGTTGCACTGCTCGGAAGCCCAGAAGCGAGATTTCTAACCCGAGCAGGACACACTCTTAACGACGCGGGGAAAGACTCGTGCCACTGGAGAGAGTGCGAGCATAGGAGGGGTTGGGGTCAGAGGGGGGCTTCCAGCACAAGTCCATCACTGTCCCTCAACCGCGAGGGAACGCCTCTCGCCTTCGCACCTGGCCTATCCTGCGAGGCTCCGACTCAACTGCGTTGCTGATTGGACAGCTGAATGACGGTGTCTCCGCCTTCTCATTTGCATTCCTCGCCTCCCCTGGTCCCCATTGGCCATCCGCCCTCCCTCCCCTTGCCCAGGCCCGCCCCCAGGCGCCAGGTGCCTGGCCCACGCGGGCGCGAGGTGCTCCTGCTGTAGGTGGCCCACTGGGTGCAGAGGGGCCCCCGCTTCCCCTCGCGTCACCCGCAGCGCCCCCAGGCCTGCCCTAGCTGTCCTTCCCTGCTCTCCTCCCGCCGAGAGGCCTCATCAGGATGCGGGGAGTGAAAGCCGCGTTTCGCGGGGTAACCTTGAGCTGCTCGTACGCACGTTTGCAGCGCTCGGCACTGTATTATTAGCAGCAGATTACTCGGTTCTACACCTCCCCGTTGCTCGCAGCTCAGAACCTTGGCTGAGAATCGCTGGCAGAACGTGGGCAGCGGAAGGGGGGTGTGTTGGAGAGCCAGAGCGCGCTCCTCCCTCACGGCCAAGGGGCTTCCTGGGGACCAGCTGGTCCGGCCTGCCCATCAGCCTGCCTCTGGCCATTCTACGGCATTGAAAGCCAAACCCAGAGGGCCCTGGTTTAGGGGCTCACAGGACTTTCTCCCCTTCCCGAGAGTTCTCCCCAGAAAGTGCGCTCCAACTCTGGCTCCAAGGCGGCCTTGGCCAGCTGCCAGGAGCCCTGGGACCTAGGTCACAGCCAGGGACGGTGACAGAGCAGCACAGCACCTTTGAGCTCTGCTGGTCCGAGGTCTTCAAAAGGACTATCTCATTAAAATCTCTTTAGCAAGGTGGTGCCATTGCTCCCTCCGGAATGCAGGGTCACAGCCGAGGTGACCTGCTGTAGAGGGTTGCTTTGTGTTCCCCAAACAACTATGTTCAAGTCCCAACCCCTCTAGCTGTGAATATGATCTTGTGTGGAAATAGGGTCTTGGCAGACGGTGATCAAGTTGAGATGGAGTCACGTGGGATTAGGAAGGCACTAATCTAAGAGAAAGGAGAGGAACTGGAATCGCACTACACAGAAGGCAGTGTGGGGAGAGAGAGACTGGAGATAGGTGGCCACCAGGCAGGGACAGCCAGGCTTCTTGGTCAGGAAGAGCTGGGAGAGAGGGTGCGAGCAGACTCTCCCCCAGAGCCTCCCAAGGGAGCCCTCCCCGAGGGCTTGGGCCCTTGGAAAAATGTCTGTTTCCAGGCACCCATTTTATGTGCTTTGTTAGGGGAATAATTCACCCCCCAAGGTCACAGGACTTTGGGTGTCACCTTGGGATGACCCAGGTCTCCTGACCTAGTCCACGCTGTCCCTCTGACCCTGTGTTGGAGAACACGCATGCGTCCCTGGAGTCTGGTTTAGTGGGGGCTTGCAGGTTCCCGGCCTTGCACGCTGTCTGCGAGGGGCCTCACAGCCCAGTCGTCCTCCGGGAGCGTTCTGTGAGCGAGCGTGGGCAGACGGGTGCCGTCTGGCCTGTTAATCTGAGTCCCCAGGCCCTTTGTTGATTCAGTCAAGAAGTGGAGATTTATCACACCTGTGCCTGACCCCAGGTAGAGAGGAGTTGCTGCTCCAAGGGGAGCACGGTGCAGCCTCGGGAGTGGGAGGGGCCGTATCTGGCAGATGGTAACAGGCAAAGTTGTCCCTCTGCACAGAGGCTTGCCCTATGTGTGACCCTGGGCGAGGCTTTTAGGAGCCAGAAATAAGGGACACAGCGGCAAGGCTCTTAAAGAGATACAGCCCCAGCCCGGAGCTGGGGGAGCATGCACAAAACCATCTTATTAAATCTGATGACACACTCCATGCTCACTACACGTTAAGCACTACTCTAATTCCTGAATTTTGTCACTCATTGAAACCTTGAAATGACCTCTTGCATAGGCACTCTCGTTACTCATGGGTCTCAGCTGGGGAAACTGAGGCGCAGAGAGGGTTAAGCCCAGGTGGGTGCAGGCCAGGTGACCAGAGTCTCTGCTTCCCACGGTGCCCTGCTGCAGAAGAGGGGGAGATCTGCTCCGCCCCCTGGGAGGCTGGAGGGGAGGATGGGAGGGGACGGGCGGCCTGTGTGGAGGTGGGCTCGTGGCTCAGAGGGTTGTGGTTGAATTGCCCCCTCCCCGTTGACAAGGGAGATCCTCGCCCTCTGTCCCTGGATTGTGGCTGAGCTGAGGTCACAGGGAGGCAGGTCCGGCCCTCATCCCGCCTGACTGCTGACCTTACAGAGGTGGAGTTTGGATACAGGGGAGGGCATCAGGTGAAGGCCAGGGCTGGGTGATGCATCCACAGGTCCAGGGAGACGGAAGATTGCCAGAAATCCTCCAGGAGCCAGGAGAGAGGTGGGGGCAGACCCCTCCTCGAAGCCCCTGGGAGGATCCCGCCCTGCCCGTGTCTGGATCTCGGACTTCTGTCCTCCAGAACCGTGAGAGTAACCTCCTGGTGTTGAGGGGCCCCGTTTGTGGTGATTTGTTGTGAAAACCCTGGGAGAGAATACAGAACAAAACGTGTGAGCAGTTTGGAAGAGGAGAGGGTAGGATTTCTGGTGGGGCATCTCAAGGACATGGAGAGTTAAGGTTCCTGCCTGAGATCTGAGATCTCAGCTACTCAGTCACAGGAAGGGGCAGTTATGCAGTGGGGGCATTTGCAGTTGGAAGTCCAGGGCCTTGGGGCCAGACTTGGCCGAATCCTAGCTCTGCTGTGTGACTTTTGGATGGGTACTTAACTTCTCTGAATGTCAGAGCCTCCCATGTTTTCAAAAAGCATGAAATGCTCAGGCTGAGCAGGAACATGCAGAAAGCAGAGCGTTATGTCTTACAGGCAGGGACGCAAGGTTGGCGCTCACTATGGAGACGGCAAGGTGATCGCTGCCTTTGGGGACCCTTCCTTGCACAGGCAGGACTGGCTGAGGCAATTAGAAGCAGGGGTCTGAGGACCAGGCTGACAGCAGTGCCCCCACCCCGGGACTCGCGAGACCGCGGAGCCACTCTGAATCCTGTGCTCGGGAAGTTCTTCCAGGTGCGTTCAGAATCGGGGTCACCTTTCTGGAAAACACCGCCGTCATTTGACATTCTTGACGCCACACAAGTGTTTGAATGGCAAGTGCTGGGGTGGTGGGGTCTCCATGGAGACGGAGAAGCCAGTGGCACGCGGCGGTGGGCAGCCGAGTTGGCTGTTCTAAGTTGGGGCTCTGAAGTGCAGGTGGACGGCCGGCAGGTGCGTGGGTGGGCAGGTCCACATTCCAGGTGACAGGCTGGGGGCTTTGTCCTCGGCAGCTCGTGGGTGAGCACGGGTGATGTGCATGTGTGTCCCCATGTTCTGTGTGCGTCTGAGTGCATGGGACTGCGTGTCTGCACAGGTGGGTGCGTGTCTGTGCGTGTGCCTCTGCACGTGTGTACAGCAGGTGGGTCTCCTGTGTTCATGGATGTGTCTGCATGCACAGGTCTGTGCATGTTGGTGTATCTGTGTACACGTATGTGACCTGGGCCCCTGTGCATATGCATGTGTATAAACACATGTCCTTGCGTGTCTGTCTCTGTGTACGTGCTCTGGGCACGTGTGTGTCAGTTGTGACTCTAGGGCGGCAGGGAGGGGGACTTCCAAAGGAAAAGTGAGTCGGGCTGGGTGTGCGAGCTGGAGGGGAGGAGGGCCCTGACTCGTCTCTGGCCTGGGTTAGGGTCCAGGCACCTGAGCTGTGCGGGGGGCTGGAGCCACACCCAAGGGAGACCTTGAGGTGGGGGAGTAGCAGACGGCCGACCAGCTCCCCTCTCCCCAGCCAGCTCCCACTCCGCCTCTTCTGTCCCCTCCTCCCAGCCTTCTTTTCCTCCTATTAAGAGGTGGGCACATCGCCCAGGACTGGCCACGTCACCCAGGCCTGGCTGCAGGGCTCCCAACTCCTCAGGCCACAGCGATGGGTTCAGAGAGCCTGTTACCACCCTGGACAGCCGGGACCCTTCCCATCAGGGAAGAGCCCACCTGCTGTGACTTGGTGTCATGAGCTGTAAAGGCCATAGGTGAGCCTTCGGCTGCCAGGGTCCCGTCTTCTGTGTGGGAAGAGCCTGCCTGTGACACAGCCAGGGATCGGAGCTGAGGGGAGACGGTGTCCTGGTGATTCCTCTCACTCTCAATGTCCCCTAGATCCAGCCTTGCCTGAATCCAGTCCACAGTGAGCAACATGAGAATGAACTCAGGTGCTTGTCTAAGTCAAGAGGAGTGTGCGTGTGTGTGTGTGCGTGCGTGCGTGTGTGTGTGATGTATCTGGGACTCACGTGCAAGGCCTGTAGGCACATTTGATTCCTTCTCAGATTTCTGACAAAGCGCCTGCAAGCAGAAGGGTCACATCAGGACAGGGTGTCCGCCGTCGGGGAGCACTGAGTGCAGGGGAGAGTGTCCAGTCCGGAGGTGCTCCAGAGGGCTCGGGCAGTAAGAGGAGCTGCGGGAACCACTGATCTTGGGACTGGGGCGTCGGCTCTCCCTGCCTGGACCCATTTTCTACCTCATCCCCATGGTGGGGAGAAGGCTGCCATCACTCCTGACAACACATGATCCCATGTGACAGCCCCGACTGAAGGACCCAGAGGAGGACCAGCCCCGTTGCAAGCACTCGGTGTGATTGGCCAGGTCTGCTCTGGGGCCTGTGCCCCCTTCCATGGTTGGGAATAGAAATTACTAGAAGTAATCAGAAGTGGAATGAGGGAAAAAGTGGGGGCTTCTGAAAACATTTGGTGGATCCACAGCAGGTGGCGTGGGAAGGGCCCAGTGTGCGGCGGGGAACCACGTGCTGAAGCACGGTGTCAGGATCTTTCCACACTCGGGCCTGTGCTCACGCCTCGCGGTCGACTGGGCCCCCCGGGGTTTTCCTCTGGCCAGCAGAGGCGTCCTTGGGCCAGCGTGCCGGGTAGTGACTCTAGATGGTGGCTCTGCTCCCTTCCACCTCCCCAGAAAAGCTGTCCTCAGAGAAGACGTCTCCCCGCTGCAAACCCGTGGGTAGGAATCTAGACGCACATAGGTGGTTACTAAATCATTCCTGCTTATTCTAGTTATTCCTGAGCTCGTCTCCCCTCCCCGCCTCCCCCAAATGTTCTACTGAATCCAGGTTATGAGAGAAGAAAGTTATAATGAGGAATATTTGGGGAGAAAAAGGCTTGATTGAGCTCTTGGAAACCCTAGAACGAGGTCATTAGAGTTGAAACTGCCTCCCGGGGATGGAGGTAACTCTGAAGACTGAACAGGTCTGGCTGGGCTGGCTGCCTCTTGCAGGTTCTGTACTTTGAAGAAAGTGCAGCCTCCTGCAGAACCCAGCCTCCCTCTGGTCTCCACCCTGCACGCGGTAGCCTGAGCTGCCCTAGTGGGGTGCCCTGCATAGTTTGGTGTCTGCTCCAAACTCATGCTGATTTTTTTTTTTTTTTGCAGTAGCAGTAAGAGGTGTGACCCTTAAGAGGTGACCAGGACCTCTAATCCATTAAAGCTGTTCTCACAGAGGGTCCCTTATCATGGGAATGGGATCTGATCAAAAGAAGAGTCCAGCCCCATTTTTTTCTCTGTGGTCATTGCTGCCTTCCACCATGGGATGATGCAGCACAGAGGCTCTTGCCAGACGCCAGTGTCACGCTCCTGGACCAAATAAACTTGTAATGTTTATAAATGACTCACTTTGTGGTATTCTGTTACAGCAGCAGAAAGCAACTCAGACTCATGACGGTTCCCTGTGGCTTGCAGCAGGGATGGAGTCTAGGCTCAGCGTGCACCTATTCTCCCCGACTGCACTCAGGGCAGACATCACTAACCAATTTCAGTAAGCCTCCACTCCTCCTCCACAGTGCTTCTCCCTGCAGCTAACTATTAATTGGGGCTGACCCCAAGAGGAAGCCAACAGGCCTTCCCGGTCCTAAGGTGGCAAGGGTCAAGGTGCCCAGCCTGGCATTTGGTGTTTTTCCTTCCAAGAAGCTTCCTGCCTCTGCCAGTTCCCTGCCCGTTCTTCCTTGAGTTTGTGAACACATTTCTTCTCGGCCTAACGGGGGAGTTTTTAAGCATCCGGTTTCTGGAACCAGATTCCATGGGGTCAGTTCCTGCTTTGCCGCCTCTGCGTAGGGCAACTTGGAGTAAATCACTTGGCAGCAGAGCCTCACCCTCCTCGTCTGCATTCGCAGTTGGTAATATCAAGCACTTTGCAGGGTTGGTGAGGCAGCAAGATGAGCACAGGTTCAGTGATCCCCGAGTGAACCCCACGTGCTCACGAGCAGCTCCAACGCCTGGCACCGTGGTCGGCATCTGGCGCTCTTGCTGCCGATTCTCTCTCCTGGTCATCTGTCCATCGATTCCATGATGTGTCCATGGCTCTTGTCTAAGCCTGGCTCTCCCAGTCCCTTTTTGGCACAGCTAAGGCTCCATCCACCTCCCCGGGGACCTTCTCTTTCCCAGCTCTAGCGTTCATGGCTGCCATGTTGGCCAACCCTGTCCAGCCACACCCTCCTGCTTCTCTGGAGCTGTCCTCCAGGGGGCGCCATTCTCTGGCAGCAAGCTGAGGCGTTTGCCACCTGTTTCCAGCCACATAGGGGGCCAGACCTTGCTGAGCTAGTCTTATTTATTTTGTCACCAAACTATCCAACGAGAACAACTTGGAAGAAGAAAAGTTTACTTTGGCTCTCGGTTCAGAGGCTTGGTCCATGGTGGGCAGACCTCGTTGCTCTGGGCCCAGGGTGACTGCAGAACAGGATGGTGGGGGGCGTGACAGGACAGCTCACAGCGGCCTGGAAGCAGAAAGGAGGAGCCAGGGACAAGCCATAATCCCCGAGGGCATGCCCAGTGACCTGTCTTCTCCAGCCAAGCCCCACCTACTTGCAGTTACCACCGGTACCACAGTCCTTAAATCATTAAGCCATCAGATGGATTAACCCATCCAATGGATTAATCCATTAAATGGATTGATTCACTGATTGGGTAAAGCTCCTCATGATCTTGTCGTTTCACCTCCTGAATTTACACAGGAGGTTTTGGGGGACACCTCATATCTAACCCATAACACTTCCTTCTCCAGGAGAATTAATAGTCCTGAGGGCGGAGACTGACTGACTTCCTACTGTGTGCATAGCATCTAGTACACACTAGGTGCTCAATCAGTGTGGGGTGGAGTGGAGAATAGGGAAGGGCCGAGATGCCACTGATCTTCCCCTCTCAGGAGTCGGAGGCCAGTGATGGGGTAAGTATTGAAAGACCCCGTGAAGGACAAAGGCAACAGAGTAGAAATAGTCATAATCTGGCCACTCGGGAGGCTGAGGCAGGAGGATGCCACATTTGAGACCAACTGTAGCGACTTAGTGAGACCCTATCTCAAAATAAAAAATAAAAGGATTGGGGATACAGCCCGTGCTATAGTGACCCTGGCTTCAATACCTACTACTGCACCCCCCCAAAAGTAGAAATGAAGCCAGAATGCTTCCCCCTCCCTATTTCCTCCAGCCTCTGCCCAAGAGGGCTCTGAATAGCTCAACGGCTGCCCAGTGACCTCTCTTCCTGCCCTCCAGGGACAGCTGACCAGCTCACAACGGGGCTTTCCAACCTTGGCACTACTGTTGCTCAGGGCCAGGCAATTCTCGGGGGTGGGGTGGGGGGACTGTCCTGTGCATTGTAGGATGCTGCGCAGCACCAGGTCCCCATCCACGAGGTGCCAGAGGCAACCCCACCCCTCCTGTTGTGACACCCCAAAGAGCCTTCAGACATCGCCAGATATTCCCTGGAGGACAACACTGAGCCACCGGAACCACCAGGTCACAGACTTTACTGTCCCACTGTACCCACAGGTCCCAGCAGGGGAACACGGGCAGGAGAGTCTGCCAGCGTAGTTAGGTGTCACCCAAGTCACTTGGCATCTTAAGGCTTGGCCTGGGGGCAGCAGGGACCCTTCCACTGACCCATCCAAACTCTTAAGGAATGGTGTTGGACCTTGGGGGTAAGGACAAGGCTAACCTCCCTTTGCCAGGTGGGTGGTGGCTGGGTGGCACGGGGAGAGAGGACGGGGATCTTGGAGGTTTCTGGGCGTTTGGAGACTGCAACCTGGCAAGGCTCTGTCTGTGGCACTGGGTGACGCCCAGGCCACCGGGCTTTGCACAACCTTCCAGGGGCCCTCTGTGCTTCCCCTCCCGTCTGATCATGCCACTTTGGGGCAGCACTTGACCCAGGTCTTCTGTGAAGTCCTCCCCGATGCATCCCCTTAAGCTGGGTTGGGGTCCTTCTGTGATCCCAGTTTCCTCCTTCCTGTCCCCCCCACCCTGTCACAGTTGCATTGGGCTCTGCGCGGCCACTTGTCCATCTCTGCCGCACCGCCCTGAGCTCTGTCTTGTTCATTTTATACTCCCAAAGCCTGGCCCAGGGTATGTGGTTCTCTCCTCATTCGATGCAGTTTGCCTGTTAGGAGTTTAGTCTTGGGCCAGGAATGGTGCTGATCAGATATCACTCGAGCTCATTGTTTGGGGGACAAGAACCTGTCAGGCTCGTGTGTAGGTTTGTGTGTGTGTGGGGAGGGGTCCTGGAGTCTTTACTGCCCATTATCTGGGGGTCTAGATGGGAATCTGGGAATGTGACCACTGGGTCCTCGGAGATCCCGATGCAGCCTTGCCAAGCAGAATCTCTGGTTCACATACCTATTTTGTCACAGATGAAACTGAGATCCAGAGAGGTTGAGAGACTTGCTCAAGGTCACAGAGAGATGGCAGCAGAGCATGCATTACAGCTCTTGGTGCTGCTTTGGGTCCTGGGTTCAGAGCAGAGACTCCAGAGTTGAAGTCCTGGCTCTGTTAGTTACCAGCTCTATGATGCTGGCCAAGTCACATGAACCAAGTTTTGCTGGGTGCTGTGGCACAGGCCTGTAATCCCAGTGGCTTGAGAGCCTGAGGCAGGAGGATCCAAAATTCAAGGCCAGCCTCAGTAATTCAGTGAGGCCCTAAGCAACTCATCAAGACTCCGTTTCAAAAAAAAAAAAAAAAAAAATGAAAAAGGGCTGTGGATGTGGCTTAGTGGTTAAGCACCCTGGGGCTCAATCTCTGGTACCAAAAACCAAACTTCTCAAAGTCTGGATTTCCTCATCTGCAAAATGAGAATAACCCTAAGCTTTCCTGTAGTTATTCAGAAGGGTCAATGTGAGGACCCAGGTAAAGGGAGCTCGTGATGGTACGTGATGAATCGCCCAGGCCACAGTAGCTCTAAACCCCCAGTCCCATTCCTCTGCAGGGTGCTGTGCAGAGGCTGAACCCCAAAGGGAGGGACCATCCTCCCCCTTCCTGGCCAGAACAGCCTGCAGGAAGATGCCCAACTTCCTGGGAACGCACATCCCTCCTTCCTCCTGGGAGCCCAAATTCCAAGGAATGCAGCTAAAATTGGCCCTCAAACAGCTTTTGCAGAGCACGTCGCAGCTTTTTTTGGGTCTGGAGAGCCAGTTTCCATGATGAAAGTGGCACAGAAGGAGACCCAGCTAAAAACAGCCACCGCCCCGACTGGTGTGAACAGGATGCCGCCTCCCCTGCCTGCGGTTTTGGGGTTTAGGCACTCGGGCTTCCGCAGCAGTTTCCCCCGTCACCACTAGGTGGCAGCCTCGCAGCGCGCCGCGCGGACCGCGTCCCAGGACCCCGACGAAGGCAAGGGCAGGGGGCTCCTGGAAATCCCGCTACGACCTTCTCCTTCACCAAACTGCATCCCTTTTATTTGGGGGCCTCTGTTTGCATTGTAGCAGCTAAGGGCTGTCCTGGCACCTCGGAAGCAACGCTGAAGAGTCAGAGGGCGAAGTCCTGGTCACAGGCTGCAGGGTGACCCTGCTGCAGTCCTCCACTCAGCTAACTTGGGAGCGCAGCAGCCAAAGTTGAAGAACTTGCCTCTGTTTTCAGAGAGGCGGCCTGGGTGGGGCACAGCTCCCCATTGGGATGCAGGGTCTGGCCTGGGGAGGCTGAGCTTTGGCTCTGGGGTGTGCTGGCCTTGTGCCCAGATCCCCGGATCCTATAGTTGTGAACCCTGCCTCCCGGGTCTTTGTAAAGGGGAGCTGCAGGTGGCATTTCTTAGAGCCGTGTTGGCACACACAGAGGACGCGAATGTCAGTTACTCTCTCTCACTCGACAAGTGCGCGTTGAATATTCCTCATCTCAAGGGCTTGCATTTTGGAATATTTGCATGGCCGTAATGTGATATCTTGGGGATGGGACTCGAGTCTGAACACACCATTCACTTACGTTGGGTGTGTGCGCGATACCTTTAGGGGTCATCTTAGGCGTTATTTGTAGTGTGAGCCATGACCTGTTGGATGAAGTCAGGAATTTTCCGCTTGTGGCAATTATCCCATTGGCAGTTAAATTTCAGGTTGCATTTGGAATTTGGGAGTTTTGGATTAGTGGTGCTCAACTGTAGGACCCTAATGGGCCTCACTGTCCTGGTCTGGGGGACCCCCAGGGGCTTGGCTCTGAGGGAAGCAGCATGGCCGCCCCAGGACTCCTAGCAACACAGGCCGTGAGCCCTCCTAGCCCTCAGGCGGATTCTTCCTTGATGGCATCTCCAGGTTCGAGGACGTCCTTGTTTGGGAAGGCGTGTGCTGAGGTGGCCCTGGAGGCTCAGGTTCTTGTTCATGGGGACAGCAGCCTCAGGCCGGCCCTGCGTTTTAACCTGTTCTCTTGCGCTTCTCTAGCCTGCTGGCTCTGGTGGGTCAGGGCTGACATCTTGCCATGAGACCCGCTTCCTGGGCACCCATCCTTCCCCGGGCTCACCCTGCAGGTCCCCCAGAGCCCCCACTGGCAGCTGCAGCTCCCCTCACCAAGCTCAGCATGGCTCATCTCTCCATGTCCAGCTCTTCAGGAAGCGTCACCGTATCACCCAGTGGACCCCCTTCCAGCCCCGTCTCCCCAGCTCCGTTCCCATCTCTCGTGAGGCGGCTTCACGGCCATCTCCAGCTGACCTCGGATGGCTCACTCTGCCCTCAAAACCCAGCTGGGCACTGCTGATGGGAGGTCTTCTCCGTGTGGTCAGCCGGGCCTCCCTGCCCATCTCACAGCCTCGGCAGCCCCAGTCCTTTCCTGCCCCCTCCTAGATTGAGTGCTTCAGTGCCCAGTCCAGGGCGCAGCCCCTTTTGTGGACAGAGTTGGATGGGAGCCCATTTGTCACTGATGGCCTGGGTCGGCTCTCACACTACGAGGCAGCACTGAGTTGTCACCGTAGAGAACTCGTGGCCCTCGCAGCCTGGGGTGCTTACTCTCTGGCCCTTGACGGGAAATGTGTGCTGACGGGTGTCCCAGCCCCAGCTGAACGGCCCTGGGTGGGGGGTGGTCAGCCACGTCTCGGCTTGTCCGCAGCCTGACTTGGTGCTGGGTCCTTCTGCCGGAGACCCTTGCTCACTGTGCCCGTGGTGATCCTCCCCACCTGGGAGGCCCAGCTCCAAGGCCCGGCATCTGCGTGCCTTCCACAGACGTGGATGGAGGGTGGCAGGTGCACGGCTGTCATCTGGCATGTCCTGTGCCGGGAGACGTCCTCGCGCTCGGGGAGCGTGCGCTGGAGTTGCTGACCCAGCTGCCACTGAGAGGCACCCGGAGCCTCGGGGCCAGAGCTCAGGCCTCACTTCATCCTGCCAAGTCCTAGTGGCCCCGAGACCTCGTGTGGCCCTGAGACCTGGTGTGGCCCCGAGACCTGGGGTGGCCCCAAGACCTCGTGTGGCCCCGAGACCTGGTGTGGCCCCAAGACCTGGGGTGGCCTTGAGACCTGGGGTGGCCCCGAGACCTCGTGTGGCCCCGAGACCTGGTGTGGCCCCGAGACCTGGGGTGGCCCCAAGACCTCGTGTGGCCCCGAGACCTGGTGTGGCCCCAAGACCTGGGGTGGCCCCGTTTTCTGTAGCACATGGCACACCGTGCAGGGGACATGGCACTGGAGTGAAGGCTGGTGCTCTTCCTCCCCAGAGGCTGGACTGCACCTTCCCATGCTTCCAGCTGCTCAGGAATCTCAGTTCAGCCCAAGAATGATTTCTGTTTGTGCTTTTCAAACGTCCACCTCCAAAGGCACCCAGGGAGCGGGTTAGAAGCCTGGTGCGGAGTCCCCAGGTCTGGGGTGGAGCCTGGCGTGTCTAGCCAGTCGCTCAGCGTTGCTGATGCTGCTGGTCCACGGGCCTCATGTCCACCCCAGTCCCCCCGAGATCACCTGGGGATGCTGAAGTGCCTGGATCTTGCTGCAGGTAGGTTCAGTCACTGAAGGGGGACTGGTGGGGCCTCGTCTGCTTCAACCCCCCAGGCTCCAGGCAGAGCGTCCCCAGGTCCCCTCTGTGCATGGCTCCCAACACTCTGAATCCCCTCTCCCCATGTGCTGAGTCTTGAAGACAAAATAGAGGTGGGGGGCAAACACGGGCGTCGGGGGCTCTCCACCAGTTGCTCTTTTGAGCTGGCCGGGGCAGGGCTGGAATCAGGCCTCTGTGCGTTCTGAAAAGAATCTTCGTCCTTGTCTGTGCCAGTTCTAGGAGGCGGGTTCTCCAGAGGGGCTTATGATCTTGTTAATTGCAGGATCTTAGGGGAGCGGGGCACGGAGGGAAGAAAACCGAACCAAACCCTCTGGTCTCCTTACCTCCTCTTGGCAGGCTGAGGGCACACGTTTTGGGGGCCATGAGCGGAGAGAAAACCCGCCTGTGGGTTTGTACCCTCCATCCCTGCTTCTCGACACCCCGTTAGCTGCAGGTGCTTCTCCCCTTGCCTGGTTCTTGGAATTACTTAGTTGGGAGCTTTTAAAAATAATTTTATTTCTTTAAATCGTGATGACAAAACACATAACAACATTTGCCATTTTCAAGTGGACAATCCAGCCATGTGAAGTACATTCTTGTTGTGAAACATCTCTGAACTTTTCCGTCTTGAAAGTCTGAAACTTGGTATGGGCCCCAGTCCCCGGTGACCTCTTTGACTCCCATTTGTCCACTCGAGGCACCTGGACGAGAGGAATCACGGGGGTCCATGTTTCTGGGACTGGCTCGTTTCACGTAGGTTAACGTCCTCAAAGCTCCCGAGTGCTGTTGGGGTGACGGGATCTCCTTTTTGTAAAGTGGTGGGTGACACACACGTTTTGTTTATCCGTACATCCCTGGATGGGGATTTCGGTTGCTTTGGCCTTTTGGCGACTGGGATTGATCCCACGGTGAGTGGAGGTGGATGACTATCTCCGAGACCTGGATTTCAGTTCTCTTGGGTATGTCTCAGATCTGGGTTTGCTGGAATGTACTGTAATTTTTTGTTTTTTATGATTTATTTTGTTTATGTTTATGTGGTGCTGAGGATCGAACCCAGTGCCTCACCTGAGCCAGGCAAGCGCTCTGCCGCTGAGCCCCAGCCCCAGCCTGTAATTTGGTTCTTTTATTTCTTTTGCCTGAGGAACGGCCGTTGTTTTCCGCAGGGTCCGTGTCATCGTGAACGATGAGCCCAGTCTCCCCTCGTTCTTGCACACTTGTGTTTTTAGTGCCAGCTCTCCTTCCTGTGGGTGTTGATGGGGATCCCTAAGGCCTGGATGTCGCGCTGCTTGTCATTTTCTTGGTCATTCGTATGTCGCCGTTGGAGAAAGTTCTATCCAAGTCCTTTGTCCACGTTTCAGAGTTATTTGATGCTGGTGTTGCCGTCCCCTGACACCAGGGTCCCCTGCCTGTGTGGACTGGCTTTGTACAGCAGCGTGGGCACCCAGCGTCCACAGGCCCCTCCCACCTGGAGGACCGCAGGGACAGCCGAGAGTTTCTGGATGAAGCCGGACAGCCTTTGTGATAGGAGGCAGCGGGAGTGGTCTCCTCTGCCTGAGGGGCCGGCTGTCTCCTCCGTCACTCGGCGGAAGTTCAGTCCCTGGTGGAGGCCGACCCACTGGACCCCACTGCTGGGCCAGTCAGGCCCAAGCCTGAGGCCCAGGTCCTGGGGATTTCATGACAGCCACACAGAGGGGTGTGGGTTGGAGCCAGCAGTAGCCATTGCACACCCCCCCCCATCATTCCCTTTTAATTTATTTACTTATTTTTGGTGACACTGGGGATCGAACCCAGGAGGGCTCTACCACTGAGCCACATCTCCAGCTCTTTTACTTTTTTATTTTGAGACAAGGTCTTGCTAAGTTGGGAGACTGGCCTCGAATGTGCAACCCTCCTACCTTGGCCTCCTGAGTTGTTGGAATGACAGGTCAGCTCCACCGCGTCCCTCTTCCGTCTTTGAATTCAGGCTTCCTGCCAGAGAGGCATTAGGATCTTACCGTCACACACCAGTGAACTGAGGGTCGGAGAGCATTACACAAGCTCCTTTTCCTCCTGGTTCTCACCTCTGCTCAGTGCTCCCCATCCCTTCTCTTACTAACTGTCGCAAATGAAGACATGGAGACGTGAACACCACAGGGCTCATGGAGATGATTGATTTGAGATTCTTGATTCTTTTTAAAAAATAAAATAAAAAATAAAAAATTCCTTTTAAAAAATAAAAAAATCTCCCAGTATTCCAGTGTTAAGCAAACATAAAGAAAGACAGCTCAGCATGTTTCACCTGAATGCAGATTTCCCCTTATTAACATTGCGACCACGGGAGAGAGGACTCGGCCAAAGTTATGTTAGTAAAAATTACTTTATGTAATGAACCCTTAGATCAGTTCTTATTGAAATGAGCTGGAATTAGGTTTTTGCTCTTCTCTTCTGTAATGCTTTCAGCTCCGTGGTGAATTACCAGAGCGGCCCCCTGACGTTTCAGTGCTGGCCACAGCATGGACAGTGTTGTTGGCCTATGCAGAGGGAAAGTGGACCTATTGGAATGCATTTTTTAATTCAGTGGGATTGTTTGATAGAGGTCTTTTTCTTTATTCAGAGAGAATTTGCCATTTTAACATTTAAATTCATTTGTTTTTCAAATCTCTCTTGGGTCACTGTGTGAATAGTAATGATTATACCCACATGCAAATAAATTATTTGTGTGACTACAGGAAAACTCATCTCTGTGTTTTCTGTTTCCTCGTCTTTGAAAGGACAGGATCAGGTCTCTCAAAAATCTGCAGCTCTTACTAGGTATTAAGAAAAAAATTAGAGAAATATTACCTTCAACCAAGACAGGGCGCCTGCCTTCTCAGTACAAGTTGTTCCTGTATTTTTTTCCTTCTGTTCCTGCCCAGCTACACAGTAAGGGCCTTTTCTAATTCTTTTGCTGCATCCAGGGAGGCTGGGAATCGGCTTCAGACCTGCTCTCCTGCCTCCTCTTGGGGTCACAGTGGCTTATGTAACTGGGGAGTTGGGGAAAGGGGCCACTCCTTGGATGATCCTCACGGGGCTGGGGATCCTGCATCCACAGGCTGAGCAGAATGCTTGCCTGGCCTCTTGTTAAGATGCGGGGCCTGCTGGGATGCTCGGTCAGCATCTGGGGAAGGATCTGCAATGTATACGGTAAACTTCCTTGATTCGATGCACTTATATTCAGAATTACATTTCTCTGGAGAAGTAAATGTTTTATCATTTTGTGTTAATTCTCTTTCTTTTTTTGTACTGGGAATTGCTTACCCACTGAGCCATATCCCCAGACCGTTTTATTTTTAATTTTGAGACTGGGCCTCTGTAAATTACTTAGGGCTTTGCTAAATTGCTGAGGCTGGCCTTGAACTTGTGATCCTCTTGCCTCAGCCTCTTGAATCACTGGGATTATAGGCAGGCACCACTGTGCCCTGCTTGTGTTGATTCTCTCTATCTGTAATTTTTTAAATTAAAGGCTGTTTTCTCTGGCACTGTAGGACCATGTCACTTTTATTTTGTTGGTATTTTTCTGATGTATGCTTGGCCTTTCTTTTGTTTTCAATCTTTCTATGTTTTTATGCTTTAACTTAAAAAAAAAAAAGCATAGAGCTGGGTTTTCCCTACCCTCAACTCCAGTTTGATAATCTATCTTAACTGAGATGTTTATTCCATTTATATTTATTGTGATTATGGATATATTTGGACTTGTTTCTCCCATTTTGGCTTTTTTGAGTTTCATTAGTCCAGCTTTCTAAGTCTAGTTCCCCAACCCTCCTGGGTCTGTAAAAGTTAAGGTCTTCATTTCTTGTTACTTTGCTTTCTCTCTCGGGATGGAAGTTATAGCTTTGCCTTTACTCTTAAAATGATATTTAAGTTTTATCGTGCACATGAAACTCGAGCACTTTTAATGTTGACATCGACGCCTGCGTAGGGAGGGCATCTGAGAAGATTTAAAATCCTGGAACACTCGACCCTTGTCCTCCCTCTCCTGATTGACAGTGTGGCCTGGGATTTTATTGCTGTCTTTTCATGGAGCCTTCTCATTAGACATCTGTTTACATCTTCTGAATACAATGGCAGGTTTTCCCTCCCCTCCCGCCTCGGTCATTTCTTCTTGAATCTCCGTCTTGTCTGGGACCCTTCATTCTCCTCTGGCAGTTCTGTTATTGGGGAGTGGGTGGTAAGGACTTGGATTGTTATTCTGCAAACACCCGTAGCTGTTCCTCCTCGAGTTTCTGGTTTCTTAGATCTGCCATTCTAGCTGGTGGGTTATTTTTTCTCGGCACTGGGAAGCGCTTCCCGTGCTGCGGTGGGAAGTCTAATTGTGGCTGGTCTGATTGTCATACCCATGCAGGTGGCTGTTTTGATCCGCTCCATCTGCGGCTGCTTTGAAGACTCTGTGTTTGTCTTTGATGTCTGTGGTTCTACCACGGAGGATGTGGGAGCCGGCTTCCTTTTGCTTATTCTGTTCTGGGTAAATTATGCCTCTCATATCTGTGGATTCATGTCTTTATCAGTTCTGGAAAATTCTGTCTTTGCCTCTTCAAATATAGCCTCATCTTTATTCTTCCTACATTTCTACCAGGGATTCAAATTAGAATCTATGTTAGAATGTCTTGCTCTGCGCTTGGTTTCTCTTACTTCTCGTTTTCTCCCTGCCATGGTGTCTCCTCCTCTCTGTTGGTTTCTATCCTCGGTCGGTTCTCTTTTTTAGCCGTGTTGGATCTGTTTTATTTTGACACTCACGCCGAGTTTTAATTTCAACAATTGCAGTTTTATTTCATAGATTTTCTTTGGTTTTTGAGTCTCTCTGGCCGTTTTGGTCTGGCCTTGTGGTTTCTGCTTGTCTTTGGCCACGTTTCATGAGTGAGCATCCTGCGGGTGAGAATGTTCTCTCCCACCATGATCTGCAGTTTCCCCTTCTAGAGCCTCAGATCTCTCAACCTGGGACTGTTAGTCCCTTCCCAGGGAGCCTGGTGGAGTAGAGGAGGGTCAGGCACAGCCCCCCACCTTGCTGTTGGCCAGGAAGTGTCCTTGATTGTGACACTGATGGTCCCTGCTGGTCCCCACTGCAGCCTCGGCTCATTCTGTGGCCCTCTGGGTATTTCTTTCTTCTTCTGGTCCTACGGATGCGGCTGTCTTTCCTTCAGAATCAAGCTATGGTGTACGGGAAGGTCCCCACAGTACCTGGTCTGCATCCTGCCCAAGGCGGGATTGGCGAGTGGATTCTGGACACCCTCGTCAGGCCTCACAAGGGCTCCTTGACCACAGGACTCCCCAACAGGACGGAAGTTCTGCCCTCTGGGAGGGTAAAGCTGAGCTGCGTTTCCTTCTCCCTCTGGCCTGTGGGTGGCTCGGAACCCAGACAAAGATGTGGGGTCAGCTGTCACCTGTGTCTGCTGCACTGGCTCTCATCGTGCACGCCAGGACATGGTAGGACTCACGGTGGCCGCGCTCAGACGGTGGCTCTGTGTACAGACGGTGCCTGGGGAGGAGGGTTCTGCAGCACCCTGTGAGATGGGAAGGGCTGGACAAATGATTCTAACGATCCTCCTGGAGATTTCTGAGGCTATTGTTTCATATTTTTAAAAATTTTTTAAAAAAAGTGACCTTGTGGAAGTCACTTCCTTCTCTGGCCTCCACCTCCTCCTCTATGAAATAGTATTCTTCAGCCAGAGCAAAGGCTTTCAGTTTGAAAGTTTCTAAGAAGATAAGGTATGATTTAAACTACTTAAAAATGTCATTTATTTTTGGCTTCAGTGCACTGCAGTCATACATGCAGTGGGCTTCACATTGACATGTTTAGAAATGCATATGACAACACTTCTCCATTTCAGTTCCCAGGGCCACCTCTTCCCTCCCTGTCATTCCACGTTAATGTGCAATTCCTGGATTGTATTATTTGATGATCAGGTAAACACATATAACATCCCTCTTCCCCATAGTAGATTATCCCAGTCTTATATATGAAAACCATTTGGAGATAAGGGTGAACACTGTGTTTATATTTCAAGGATGTCTTCTTACTGACACTAGAAATCCCCCCCCCCCCCGCAAAAAAAATCCCTGCTGGCTCTTGTGAGGCAGCCACACTTAAATACTGACTGTAGTCATGCCTCTTATCTGTTCCAAGACCCTCCGTGGGTGCCTGAGATCACAGATAGGACTGAGCTTGATATATACTATGATTTTTCCTGTTCCTATATACCTATGATAGACTGTAATTCATTAATTAAGCATAATAAGAAATGAACAATAATAACTAGTAATAAAATAAAAAAATTAAAAACAATATACTGTAATAAAATTGCCAGCACCATTGCTCTTGTGATTTGAGGCCATTCTTAAGTAAAATAAAAGTTATTTGAACACAAGCACTGAGATACCACAACAGCCAATCTGGTAACTGAGATGGCTGCTAAGTGGCTAGCGGGAGGGTAGCGTATACAATGTGGATACACTGGACAAAGGATGAGACAGGATGGTGTGAGGTTTCATCCCACTACTTGAGATAATGCTCAATATAAAAATTTATGAGTTATTTCTGGAATTTTTCCATTTGATATTTTCTGATTGCAGTTGAGCATGAGTAACTGAACTGGGAAAAACAAAAGCATAGGTAGGGAGGGACTCCTGTAAACCAGGGGAAATGAGTGAGGGAAGGAAATGATGCAGTTGAGGCTTTGGATGACCAGATGACTCGTTGTGTGGGAGAGAAGGAAGTGTGGGAAGATCAAAGTACCATCCGGGACACTTTCTTGATGTCCCTGGAAGGCTCACTGGTGTGAGTGCACAGATATTCTTAGGTTTCTGTTTCATGCAATAAATGGTACACAATATACATAGCCACATGAGGCAGGATGGAGACTGTGGAGGTTCCCTGGGGCACATTCTGGAGCATGGAATTTATTCTAAGTTAAATGGGAAGATGGTGAAGGCTTGTAATCAGATTCCTGAATTGATTTACGTTTGGGGAAATCTGGTTATTTCACAAAGAATGAACTGTGAGTTGGGTGTGTGTGTGCGAGATTAGAAGTGAGGGCTCAGAGAAGGTCAGTCACCTGAGGTGACACAGCCAGAGGAGACAGAGATGGGATTCAAATGCTTGTCTGTCTCCCCAACAGCACTGGCCTGGGCCGTTCTCTGAATGGCACGGAGGCCTGTGTCTGCCTGTTGTCGCTCTGCAAGCTGCCCACTGACCTTTGGCTCCATTTACCTCTAAAAATCACTGGTGATGTTTTACAATCATAAAAGAGAAATTAATTATGGCTCTGGAAACTTTTTCATATCAATCTGGGTCAACCTAATTAAAGCCAAGAAAATAAAGGTGTGTGTGTGTGTGTGTGTGTGTGTGTGTGTGTGTGTGTGTGTAGGGAGGTCACTCCTTTGTGGGATGACTTGCTTACCTTTGCTTTTTAGTCCCTATTGACTATTGGCTAATGCCCCCTTCATACCAAATTGCTAATGATTGGAAATAAAAATGATCCCAGCGTCATAAGCAGAGCTCTCTAATCAGTCCCGCATGGCGAATGCGCTTGGAACAGGGTGCCCCTCTTGGAGGACACGATGGGAGTTTTACCCAGGGTCTCCGTGGCGCCGTGCACATGGGATATGTTAAGGTGGTGTCGCGCCAGGGTGGCTGGGCTCTGAAGGGGCAGCTCTGGGCTCCAGCTCCTGGGGCCCGACTGGTTTGCTGGGTGACCTTGTGGAAGTCACTTCCTTCCCTGGCCTCCACCTCCTCCTCTGTGAAGTAGTATTCTTCAGCCAGAGCAAAGGCTTTCAGTTTGTCTGTGTTCCCCGGAGCCCTGGGGTTCTGGAAGTTTCCAAGAAGAAAAGAAGCTTGGATTCGTGGAGTCTGCAATGAGAGGATGCGTAGAGGACATGGAAGGAGCGCCAGAGGCAGACACCTGCAACCTTGTCCCCGAAAGAGCTCACCTTCCACCCTGGCGCTGCCGTTGTGCACCATATTGTTGGGGGAGGGGACCAGGCTCTGTAAGTCACTGAGAAAAACATCTGCTTTAATTAGACCCATCATGAGCAAGAAGGCAGCCTCCCGCCCAGCCTCCTGGGGACTGGAAGCTGGCCATCTGCTTGCTTCCCATGAACAAAGTTCCCTGTGTCCTCTTGGCTCCTCGGGCAAAGCCGATGTGGCGAGTCTGGGAGAGAAGGGCAACCTCTAGAGAAGAGGATGAGGAAATGGGGGGCGGGGGGAAGCTGGGAGGAAGCATGAGAACCAGGAGCCCACACTCCTGGGGGAGAGAAGCCTGAGGGTCGGGTGGGGTAGATGAGCGGGAGAGTAGGGTGTCAGCTGGTGAAAGTGTGAGGCTATGATTCTGTTTACAACTTCAGTATCATCACTTCTACCTAATCCAGTCCATCACCCATGTATA
The DNA here is from genome assembly GCF_052094955.1 of Ictidomys tridecemlineatus. Lineage (NCBI taxonomy): Eukaryota > Metazoa > Chordata > Mammalia > Rodentia > Sciuridae > Ictidomys > Ictidomys tridecemlineatus. The sequence continues at coordinate 142,800,059 of NC_135486.1, forward strand.
CATCCCACCTTGCTCCATCCCTCATCCATCCACCCACACGTATCCATCTATCATCCTTCCATCCCGTCACCCATCCACACAGCCATCCATCCATTTTTCCATTCACTCATCCATCCACCCACCCATCCATCTATCATCCTTCCATCCCTTTACTCATCCACCCACCCATCCATCCATCCATCCATCCATCTTTCCACTCATCTATCCCTTCATCCACCCACCCATTCATCCATCCCTTCATTTATCCATCCACCCACTCATCCATTTATCTACCCATCCATCTACTCCTTCATTAATCTATCCATACATCTTTGCTCCATTCCTTATCCATCCTTCTATTCATCCGTCTACTGAATCCTTCATGCATTTATCCATCCATCATCCATCCATCTGCACACTCATCCATTCAACCATCCATCCATTCACTCATTCATGTATCCATACATCTTTTCTCCCTCTCATCCATCAACCACCCCTTCATCCATCCATCCATCCACCTACTCATCCATGCGTCCTCCTGTCCTCCCGTCCATCCCTCTCCCTCCCTCCCTCCCTTGTCACCCACCCACTCTTCAATCCATGCATTCTCCGGTCCTCCCATCCCTCACACTCACCCTCCCTCATCCCTCCCTCCCCCCTTGTCAACCCACCCACTCTTCTGTCCATGTGTCCTCCCGTCCATCCTTCCCCCTCTCAGGCCTTCACCCATCCACGCCTCTTGTCCTCCGCTCATTTGGGTCAGCCACTCTCTTTGGTCCTCTCTCCCTTGTTCACCTACTCCTCTAGCCCCTGCACTGTCACTTGCTGAGCACCTATGTGCATCTGCACATACAGAGGATGACTCTGTGGGGTGTCCCAGTGCCGCTGGCAGGTGACCAGCAGTGTGAGCTGTGTCCTGGTGCTCCTCATGTCCAGAAGCGGGGCCCCAGAGTTTGGAAGGGGGATGCAGATGGAAGGAGTCCTGGAGGAGGCGGCAGGTGAGCTGGCGGGCTTCTGAGAGAGGAGCCGAGTTTGCTGGCTGGACAAGTGGGGCAAGGGTTTTTTTGGGGTGCTCCCAATTTGAGGAGCCAAAGCCATGTTTATCCTTTAAAGAATTGGTATTAACTGCACTTGCCTTACCTCCTCCTTTCAAGCTTAAAAAAAAAGTCTAGACTATTCATCTCAAATTTCTCAGCTGATGAAATTCAGGTTTAATTCAACAACTGATTGTTCTTGTTTAAAACATTGGATAGAAAAAAAAAACAGTATTCAAAGAAGCTCATAGCAGGAAGTTGCCTTAATCAGTCCCTCTGTGTGGCTCCTTTGCCAGTGAGACCCCAACACGCCTTCCACAGCTCTGGGTCTTGGGAGGCTGGTGTGTGTGTAGGCTTCTCAGATGACGTGGCTTTGTGCAATCAGGCTGTTTCTTTTGATCTGGAATTATCTTGCCAAAGGTGTCTTTATGTGCTTGCACTGCCACACTGTCACAGAGCTTGACACCTATGCACTCAACATTCATCAAATATCCATTCATCAAGTAGTCACTCAGCTGCCGCCGCGTTCCAGGCCTGCACAGGTGACGAGGGAGGCAGGGTCCCCGCCCTCAGCGAGCCCGCGGTCCAGGGCTCGGGTGGGCTTTGCAGGCCCCAGGGTCTGGCTGCAGCTGCTCAGCGCCGTCCTTGTGCGGAGTGGCCTGGGCTGATCCGTGAAGGCGTGGGCATGGCTGGGCTCTAATAGTACTGCATTCCCCGCAGCCGACTGGGCCCCTGCTGTGGTTTTGATTCCTTGTCTAGTTGCGAAATAACTAGACAATTACAAATTAGCATTTTGTAGGAGTGAGGCCCAACCAGGGCTGGGGCATGCGGAAGACGGCAGGACCAGGTGGCAGGAGATGGAGTGGGCGGGGCGAAGAGGCTGGGGTGGGCGGCGGGCGGAGCCTGGAGGCCAGTGAGCCCCCTGCGGAGAGGCCTGGAGGGTCTGGCAGCGCTAGGCTTGGAAGGAAGGGGTGCGGTGACAGCCCAGGGTGGGCAGGGAGAATCCACAGTGTTAGGGCTCCGCTGTGTCAGCCTGTGTTCTTGTCTTATTTTAAAAGACCCAACACTGCCATCCTCGTGGGCTCTGAGCTGGCATCAGCATCGTGGCGCAGCGCCACCCAGGGCAGTGCAGCTCTTCTCTGGGTGGCTTGCAGCCCCGCCCCCAGGCAGTCTGCAGGTTGGCCCAAGAGGCAGGTCGCTCAGGAAGAGGCTGCAGAGTAGAAGCCACAGTTAAAGAAGAAAAGTTACAAACCCCAAATCTGCACCGACGCGAGGCAGGGTAAAGCAGGTTGCGCGCTGTGGCGGAAGCTGCACGAACACAGGCACCCGGAGAAGACCGGGTTCCACCAGGCGTTTGCATTCCAGCTCCGCAGTGGAAGTTCAGCGAATGGAAGCTCCAGGTTTTAATGTTTCTCACTCCCTGGCTGCGCAGCGCCTCGCACCTGCTTTCTTCTTGACCCTGACCTTACTGAGCATGGCTGGCGGTTGGCCTCCAGTGGGTAGAGATCGGGTGCTGCTAAACCCCTCCGGTGTCCAGGACAGCGCCCCAGGGACTCCAGTCCATCCCGCGCTCTCCTTCCTTTCGGGACACACCTCCTCATCTCTGCCTCCCTGGGTCTGGATCTGACACCCTCATATCCATCCTCGGGGCCCATTTCATGGGCCTCTCTTTGCAGGAAAAGTTATAGGGCTCTTCCAGGTTGCAGTGAATTGCTTCCTTCTTCTGGGGCCCACGGGACTTCATATCTGTCCCAGCCCTGCCTTGAGGTCTTGGAAGTATCGGGATTCCAGCGCCTGTGCTCTGCGCGCCCTCCTCCTGATCTTTAGTACCACACTGGGGCTGTTGCGCAAGGGAGAGAAATATTCAACCTCATAACAGGAGAGCGCAGGACCTCGGAAGGGAACGGCTAGCCACTGTTATGAACAAGAACCCGCCTGTATCTGTGCTCCTGACCCACCTTACCCCATCTTCAGGTAAATTTTATGCAGAAAAACCTTTAAACTTTTCTGAAACTTGGAAATGATTTGTGTTCGTGATTCCATTTCAATTTTGCTTCTCCAGCAGTTTCCCATTTAGGAGAGGTTTCCATTTTGCAGTAAATCTACTCATGCAGCTTGAACACGATTTGCTTCTACTGCTCCCTGTGATAAAATTACTGCCGCCAATCAAGGGCTCTTTTATATGGGAATAGAAGGGCACCTGCCAATGTCTCATTCATCTCATTCAAGTCCTAGCCATGATTATCTTACAGAAACTGCATTGTCCCATGAAGGGAATATAGAGGTCCTGTGACCCTAGGATCCCAGTCTGTGGCTATCAGTGCTGAATCTCTAGAGTCTCTTGTAGTCCCTGGCACTAAATAGGCGCTCAGTGACTACCTGTGGAATGAGTACTACACACAGCTGCTCCAGAGCTTTGGTTTGTCAAACCAAGATCATTAGAGAATTGGAGACGTAGTGGAAAGAACACAGATTTTGGGTCATGCAAACTTGAGGTGCTCTTGGGCATGTGAGGCTTAGTTTCCCCATTTTCCTGATGGACCTAATTTATACCCTTGTGGCAGATTGTCATAGCAAGGAAGATGATCAGCATATGGCGGGGTATCCCCTGAGTGGCTATATTGATAGTAACAGCACATCCAGCCCTGGTGGATTGTTCTGTGCAACTGACCAGCTATCACAGTTATTAGCCAACTGTGTTGCTGAAGGCGTCCCGGATTTTCTACATTCTCCTGCAGAGTACTGTTCTTGGTTCCTTCCCCTTTGGGTCCCAGTTGCCCGGGTCTGAACCTCAACATGTAGAGGGAAGTGCAGACCAGTTCGTGATGCATATCTCGCTTAGTTTGTGTGCACAGGGACCCTGTATGTTGGAGGAAGAAAACGTAGGGAAACCCTGATTCATCACACTCAATACACCTTTGAGCCTGAGGCCCAGAGGGGTAAAGTAACTTGCCCCAGGTCACACACTAAGCCAGCAGCAAAGCCCCACCTTAACCTAAGAACCCCAAGTTCAAAGCTTTTATTTTTCGTTTGCTGCATGGAGAGGCCAGCGGTTTGCATTTTGTGCTTTAGTAGCCAAAGCACAAATGCCGTTTGTAGAGCCCAGGGAGACTCACATAGCTCCACTTTCTGCAGCATTAAATCAAGTTCCTGATTCAGCTCTGGGAGGCCCGACAGCCCCTCCTGAGAATCAAGCGAGCGAGCAGAAGCATTTCCAGAAAGGGTTTACTGGTGCAGAGCTGCTTAGAAAAACAGCTCCGGCGCTGGCCGAGATGTCCTTGTGCTCCAAGGTCGGCTTCTGAAACAAGCCTTTGATGGTGAGCTGCTGCCCTGCAGGAAAACACCAGCTCTGTAGTCAGCCCCGCCCCTGCCCTGTCCTCACTCCTGCCCCTGAGAGGGCCGCTCTTCTGCCCACGGTCTATTCTGAGGCTGTGACTGGCTGGTGCACCTGACAGGCCCTTAGGAGAAAGGCTTGGGAGCCAGCTCTCCGGGTTCAAAGCCCAGTGGCACCACATCTAGCTGAACAACCATGGGTAAGTCTTTCAGTGTCTGCATCTCGGTTTCCTCATCTGCACAATGGGAGCACTCCTCAAGGGGCCATAGTGGGGACTGAGTGAAAGTCATACAGCACTTGGAGTGTTTAGCACATTGTAGCTGTTAAATAAGTATCATCTATGGTTATGGAACAATCGTGGGTACTCAATTCCACCCTGATGCATGTCCCAGCTCTGCTTTCCATGTGGCTCTGGGTGAGTTACTTGACTGCTCTGCACCACTACATCTCATTGGACAAACAAATATCACGTCTGTACCTGCAGGTTCTGTTTTCCACATATCCATCTTCGTGACAAAACGCTTCTGGGGCTTTTACGTGTGCCCCTGAACTGCTTCTCATCTGTGAGCTTGGGGTTTTGCGCATCAGGCTATGTGAAGTCAAAGTCAACCCTCATGTGACGATGTCCCTGGCAGACAGCTGCTCTCCGGGAGGGTCCCTGCCTTTGCGTGTGCGGCAGCGCTTGTGCCAAGGACTTTAATATTTTATTGCATTTTTGTGATTACTGCATAAAACCAAGCAGAAAGAAGAAGTGCTGATCCAACTGGTAAAGATGCTGGAGCCTCATAAACTAATACAACTGAGCCCAAGAAGGGGGAGAAAAAGATAAAAAGATAAAAGCCACCCAGCTCAGCGCATCTGTGAGCGTAGCTGGGAGATCTCGGGGCTTAGCTTCCTGCCTGTCACTCAATTGTGAAAGAAAAGAATCAAAATTAAAGCAGGCATGGGAAAACGGAAACAAGTGGCCAAAGAATGCACCAGGGACTGAGGTCTAGTTGAAGACTGCACACCAACGTGGCCTTTCCCTCCCCTGCCCAGGATGGATGGTCCAGCGCCCTCCACGCTTCCCAGGAGGGCTGGCGGCCGCTCTGGAGGTGGAGGCACAGGACTGGTGACCGTGGCCACATCATTCCTAAAATTGCCTTAGAGGATTCAGACCCTCCCGTGCGGACTGCGGACATTAGAACATCAGTGGTCATCCTAGGAATCCAGAGGGACATGACCTCCCGAGCGTCCCCTCCCTTCTGCTTGGATGATCCAGCCTTGGGGAGCTCATTCCCAAGGCGGCCCACTTCTCTTTAGATCTTGGCACCTACTGTGCGTCAGCCTTTGTCCCTGGGTGGCTCACTCTCCTAGTGGTCTTTATGTCCCACGTGGAGCCGCCCAATCAGTGACCTCCCTTTCACATGGACGGGCACCCAGGTAGTTGGTTATCCCTCAAGAACTCATTCATTCATTCTTTAACTCCCTGTTTGCTTATTCACAAGCATTTCCTGAACACCTACTATGTGCTGGGCTCTAGGCTGGACTTGGGAGGAATTCCGGGGCTCATGAGAGAGAGAAACTTACAGTCTGTAATTGTAACTGTAGGAAAATTAAAACCAGGAAAGGTAAGAAGGAGAGCACCATGGGAGTGCCAAAGAGGCACCCACGGCGGCTGGGCGTGGTCACAGAAGGCTTCCCGGAGGAGGAGGTCACACCTGAGTGTGAGATGGGAGGGGTGGGGGAGGGGAAAGCACTTGATAGACAAGAGTCCACGTGGATGGACATGGCTTTCAGAACCTGGGGCTGTGTGTGAGCATGTGTGAGTGTGTTAGGGTCTGCTCTTGGCTTTTTGCACAGGAACCATTCCCTCACCGGTTCCCAAGACCCAGCCTGGCAGACTGGGTGGCACCTCCCTCTCTGCCCGCTCATGGTCAGGGCTAACAACTTGGCTTTGGGGCTGGGGCTGCAGCTGGGTGGCAGAGCGCTTGCCTCGTGGGTGCGAGGCCCTGGCTTCCGTTCTCAGCACTGCAACAAAAAAAAGACAAACAAACAAAAAAACACTTAGCTCTGGTCCCCTAGACTCCAAAGCTAAGTCTTGGCTCTGTTGCTGGCAACTTCGGAGCCTCGGCCAGCCTCCTTGGACAGCCTCCTAGCCCCCACAGACCTCAGTTCCCTGCTGGTAGAAGAGGGTAACGCTAAGAGCAGCCCCGTGGACAGTGGCTGTGTACCAGGCACGATTCCAAGCCCTCTGGAAGTGTTCCCTGGTGCTTCACGATTCTGTGAGGCCAGTACTATTATGGTCTCCATTGTACAGACGAGAAGACAGAGGCACGGACAGGCTTCTCATTGGCAGGTGATGGGCAGACACTCTTCTAGAGTTGACGTGAAGATCACGGAGCGAAGACATCTGGAGCTGCAGCTGCACTGCTGGCACGTAGTAGATCCTCAGTAAACTGTCAGTCTAAGCGCCCAGAGGAGCATGGAGCAGCAGCATCCAGGAGAGGGTGGTCCCTAGAGCCAAGCAGGCTGCCTCCGTCTACGGGAGCCGCGGCAGGGAGGGCTGATTCAAACTGACTCACTCCAGACAATGCAAGATGACGGATGAAGGCTTGGATCAGAGAGGCTGCAGCAGCCATTGATTAGACGCCAGTCTCCGTCTTTCTTCTCCGGCTGATTGGCCGGCTTCCGAGCGCTCTTCTTTGTGTGTAAAGAGCCAGCTGAACGGTCAGGCTTCCTTCATCAGTCACACCAAGAGGTGGGGAGTGGATGGCCAGGAAGTCATTGATTTTTCTCCTGCCCAGTCCCGTGGCCCGAATTCCACCAAAACCTTGCGGTCTTTCACCTGTCATTCTGCCCAGTTTTGAATCTTTGAGGCTCCATGTCACCCTCTTTTGCTGTCAGGTTTTGGCAATTGGAACCAGCGAATGTGTAAGAAAAGAGGATACTCGGAAAATTGCTAGAGGTGGAAGTTGGTTGGAGGAGGAACTGGAAATGGGAGTGGGTATGGGGGGCGGGAGGGGGTACGGGGGGCAGAAGGTGCTGGGGTTGCCGACCCAGGAAGGACCTAAGCAGCAGTGCTTTGGAGCCAGCAGACCTGGGCTTGGGTCCCGGCTTGGAGACTTCCTGTGTGACTCTGGGGTCTCTGGAGTCTCGGCCTCCTCTCCGGTGGCATTTGTAAGGATTAAATGAGGTAATACCTGCAGGTGCTTGACCATGGCAAGTGCTCCAGGAGTCCTGCCTTAGTGAACTAGCAGGTGCTCTGTTTGTGGGCACGGCTCTCCCCTGAGCCGTCTCTACATCTTGTTATAGCCCCCCCACCTCCGTGGGCATGAAGGGAGGAATCTATTCCCTGGAATTAGACCCTGCGCTTTCCTTACAACCATTGTTATGGCAGAAATCCTGGATAACCCAACCAAGAGCGGGCCTGGCAGAGGCTGCAGGAGTGAACCATTGCTCTGCCCAAGTTCAAGGCCAGGATCTGGCATGAGCATGCATGAATGACGCTCTTCAAAGCACCTGCTGCACGGTGGGTGGGAAGAGGGCTTGGCCTGCGGTTAACCCCCACCCGCATCACCCGGCCTCACACAGGTGACGTGGGGTGACGCTGTGTGACGGTGGGGCCTGGCTGGAGGTCGGGGCGAGGCAGGACAGAGTGGGTATTGGAGAAACGGAGGAGGGGGTGGGGGGCTCAGGCTGGTGGATGCCCACCATTGCTCTGTGGCTCCGGTTCTCACCTGGGGGCAGCTTGGCCCCCAAGGGGACAGTTGGCTGTGTGTGGGGACAGTCTTGGTTGACCTAACTTGGGGGACCTGCCCCTTGCACGGAGGCGGTAGAGGCCAGGATGAGCTGCGGATACGCTGCACCACAAAGAGCTTCCTGGCACTGAGCACGGGAGTGCGGTCAAGAGGCCCTGCTGGGGTCAGTGAGGTCACTCCCCGGCTCTGCTCCTCCCGGTGGAATGCAGTACTAGGGCCTGCCGCACTGGGGCGGGCACTGCCATCCCCCCAGAAACGCCCACAGGAGCTTTTGGGGGCTGAGAGTCAGTGACGCATAGGAGCTGCTTGGAGGCTGTCAGTCCACAAGTCACGGCAGAGATACAAGGGGACAGTGGTGGGTCTGGCTCCACTGGACCAGGGATGCTGTGGTCTTCTCCCAGCCTGCCATTCCTGGGGACCGTAGCCTCGGGCTGTTCAAAGCCACGGTCCCAATTAGAGGAGCAACAAACTGGGCCCTGGAGATGCTGGTGGTGGTCTGGGGTCCACTGCGGCAGAGGACCGAGCCAGCACCTCTCCAGTGTGCTCTCAGGAGTGTTTGCTGAACACTGTCACCAACAGGAGCCGTTCTGAGACTGGGACTCAGACTTCTGTTCCTGGAGACGGGGCCCTTTTTCCTCTTCTCCCATATTCTATGTACTTAAAGGGAAGTACATAGGTGAGAAAAGACTGGGTGAGGGGTTTCTTTTCTCTCTCTCTCTCTCTCTCTCTCTCTCATTTGAGGCAGGAGTATTGCAAGTTCAAGGTCAGCCTCAGGAACTTAGTGAGACTGTCTTAAAATAAACGATGGGGCTGTAACTCGGTGGTAAAGTGCCCTGGGTCCAGTCCCTGGTACCAAGTGCAAATGTGTATAGTGCCTTTAACAGAAGCACAGGCAACAACAAGATTGCGATTTGATTTGTTGACCTCATGTGACCAGAGCCTCGCAGAGCCCAGCCCTGGTTCTCCCTAGGAACGCCCAGGACCTGGTGGCTCTGCCGGAGCCCTCGTACCGGGCATCATCTCCTGGTTGGGCTCTCGGGAGAGGAGGGGCATTTGGTGTCCCCGAGACCTTCGCTGTTGGACTTTCTTCTCACTGTGCCACAGGTGGATGCTGTCCCCTCTGGCTCTGGCCACGAGGCCCCGGGAAGACCTATGGGGCCTCCCAGTGAGGTGGAATCCGTGCTGTTGGAGCAGCTGTCCTCTAGGAAGTGGGAAGAGCCTGTCAGAGCAGGAGGAAGAGGGGGGAGGTTCTAGGCTTGTCTCCACCCCACCCCCGCCCCAGTCACTCATCCCTGTCAATCACAGACAAGTCACTTCCCTCGGTGACTTTTCTTCTTTTGGAGAAAAATGATAAAAAGGTCACTGTCACCCAATCATGATATTGGTCCCTAAACTGGTCAGTTTTGATGGCCTCCCCCAGGATCAGAACGTCAGAAAACTTGAGTTTTGCTGGAAAGATAGTGAAAGCAAAGAGCAAGATGCCTGCAAGCCCGCTTCCATGAATTTCCAACCACCGCTTCTGGGCTTTGGTCACTGGCGCTGCTTGGAAGGTGCTGACTGCTGCGTGCACTAGGTCCACCTAAGCGTCCAGATTTTTGGTAGGTAAATGGCGGGGATGGCATATCCTTCTCTCTTGCTCTGCATCATGGTGGCTCAAGTCTGGAGACGTCTCCTTTATTGAGAGATGAATTTCTGTGAACTGACCCCGACGGTCACTCTGTGTGTCCATCTGCTGGGGCTGTGATTCCCACTTTCACAACATCACACTGATCCGGATGTTACTGGGAAGCATTTTATGGATGTGCTTTCGACTGATCATCGGTGGACTTTTAGGAGAAGCGATTACCCTCCCTGGTGTGGCTGGCTTCACCCAATTGACTGAAGGCCTAAAGAGCAGAACTGGAGCCCCCACCCCACCCCCCGCCCCAAGAAGAAATTTGCCTCAGGACTGTGACAGAAAGACCCCACCCGAGTTTCCAACCTGCCAGTCTGCCCAACGGATTTTGGATTGGCCAGTTCCTCCTGCCCACCGACTGTCCGGCCTGCCTACCTGTGGACTTCCTATGAGCTCTTGTTAGTCCTGAGTCTTTGGAGAATTCGAATGGATGCCCTGACTCCGAGTCGGTGTTCCCATCCACCGTCTCTGTTCATTCATGGCAGCCCTTCCCAGGCACGGATCCGCTCAAGGGAACGATGAAGACTTGAATCTTCTCTCCGGAAAAGTGCAGATGCCAGCGTAGTATCACAGGGGAACGTGGGAATCTGGAGCCCCTGGTCTGGAGACTGGTGGGTGCTGAACCCCGCCCGCCCGCCCGCCATCCCGAGATCCACTCCCACCTCCTCACCTCTGCGTCACAGGGTCTCAAATTCAACAGGTCCAAACCACAGTCTTTATTTTCCTGTCTGGTCCATTTCTTCTCTCGCGTGCCAGTGAGTGGCACCGTCGCCCACCCACGAGAAATTTCGGGTCCTCATTCATTTCCTCCCCCTCCCCCCGCATCCTTTTCATCACGGGGCACGTCTGGCTCTCTCCATGGCCAGGGGCTCCTCCTGTCACCATTATCCTCCTCTCCTGGACCCTGACTCTGACTCTGGATCCCGGCTTCCAGAGCTGCCCATGTCCAGTCTGTCCTGCGTTTAGAAGCCAGAGTGGAATTTAAAAGCAAATATTTAAAAATAATTCATTTTAGGATAACGTTTCTCTCTGCTTAATGAATCTTCAGCGTGGGACCCTGTGTGGGTCCTGGGCACTATCTGGCTGTGCCTGGGTCACTTGGTTGCTCATTCTTTCCAAAAGCATCTCTCGGGCGCCCTGTGTGCTGAGCTCTGCTGAGGACAAGGGACTGAGTGCTGAGCCCTGTATTTTCCGGCCATGCTGAGTGGATCTCATTATCCAGAGGTGCTCCCCGTGGGCAGGTGCCTTCACAGCTGGACAGCAGTCTCCACCTTCCTCCCCCTCGGCCATCTGGTGAGCTCCTTTTCATCCTTCAAAACCCAAGCAAACCTCTCCCTCCGCAGAGAGGTCAGCGTCCTTGACGGCCCTTCAAGTCTGTGGAACGGGAGGGGAGGAAAGGTTACTGAACGGGTGTGTGTGATGGCTTGGATTGGGGTGTCCTTCGAGACCACGTGAGAGGTTCAGAGGGGAGAAGCTGGGGTTGTGAGAGCCTCAAGCTAATCAGCGAATTAATCCCCGATGGGGTTGACCGAGTGGTAACGGGAGGCAGGGGGATGTGCCTGGGGGAGCTGGGGCATCGAGGTCGTGGCTGTGGGGAATACATTTGTATGTGGCAAGTGGAGACCTTTCTCTGCTTCCTGGTCATCGTGTGAGCTGCTTCCCTCTGCCACACTCTTCCGCCAAGGTGTTCTGCCTCACCTTGAGCCCCAGGGAATGGAGCCTGCTGTCCCTGGGCTGAGACCTCTGGAACCATGAGTCCTCAATAAGCTTTTCCTCCTGTTCATTTGTTCTGGTTGGGTCCTTCAGCCACAGCGGCAGACAAGCTGATCGAACAGTATGGGATGGGAAGTATGGAAAGGTGGAAGCCAGGGACATTCTACGGGATCGAGGAAAGGACTGAGACAGGAGTGCCTTCCTCACCAGCAGTTATCACAGGGGACTTTGGACAGAGTGCCTTCCCGATTTGGTCCGGCTGGCCTCAACTCCCGATCCTCCTGCCTCAGCCTCCACCGTACCTGGAGTTATTGTCTTGTGCCACCAGGTTTGGCCCCCGCTGCCTACTCCTGATTGATGTGTGTCACTTTGATGAAGTTCTTGGTTTCATTCCTCCAGGTGCGAGAGGCTGATGAGCTGGAGCTCGGCCGTGGGTCCAGTCCTGGGTAGTGTCCCTGGATGGACAGCCCCCAAAGATCACCTAGGACAGGAGGGAGAATTCTGCCCAGGAAACTGGAATTCTGTGAAAAATGAAGAGGGGAAGGGATGTTGGGAAAGCCAGAACACATGGCTGCACGCCCTTGACCTCTGCTGCAGAACCAGGTATTCCTCCTCTGTGTGGTCTTGCACCCTCAAAAAGTTAACATTAAAATCATACCCTAGGGTGAGGGGTATGCCAGTTACCCTCGCCCGCTCCTTTTTATACGTTGCAGACCTCTGTGGAATCATCACCCTGCACTCCATAGATAGGAACAATCATCGTGTGTCAAAGACAAAAATAAGTACCCTGTCCTTGGCCACATTGGATCATGATTATTTGAGTAAATTGCCCTGGACTCTCTCTGCGGCTGGGTGCCCGGCCCTGCGTGGGGCACAGAGCTGTGATCAGGCGGGTTTGTGGTGTGCGATGAACGAACGTTAGAGTGAAAGTTCAAAACTGCTCCTTCAGGGTAGACTTTGAAATCTGGGCTCCTTGAGGGCAAGGTTTTGTTCCGACTCTGGGCCTTGAGTTTTTCTTCCCCCTTTCTCAGGAGGCTTGGAAACGGTGCAATGAAGAGAATTTGAGTTTATTAAAATCGATGTGCTGCATGGTTTTAAAGATCCTAGCCAGATACATGGCGTCCCGGAAACGATGGTGCCAAGGACAGAAGAAACTAGCCCTTGTCATCCCAGAGGCATTCATAGAGGGTGGAAGAGAAAGCGATCATTTTGGACGAAATATGATGTGTATCAAGTTATGGAAGGTCAGTGCAAAGGAGCCTGGTTTATGTTATGGGGGCGTGGGGGAAGGAAGAAGAAAAGGAGGCACGTGACCTTGGAGCCCACTTCTCTCCTGCCGGCCACTGCTCACTAAGTTGAGGTCCTGCACCTGCTCTCACACGGCCACCCGATCCTTCCAGAATCCTGTAGGAACCACTACTGCCTGCTTCCCCGTATTCCCGTGCTTGGCCTGGGTTCGCACGGCCAGGGAGCAGCAGAGGCAGGAGGTGGACATTCTTGCTCCCACTTCTGCCCGAGGAGGGGGCACAGGTACGGTTTCTCAAAAGGAGCTCCCGTGGTGACTTCATGAGTCAGTGCTGAGAGCCGGGAGGGCTGGTGCTTTCCTGCCGGGGTCCGAAGAATCGAGTGGAACCCTGAAGGTGTAGGTATGGAGCTCCAAGTCTGAGGACAAGTCCTGGGGGGTGAGACTCACCCAGTCAGAGGCGGCCCACCCCCGTGCCTCTGGGTGGACGAAGGTTGGCGTGCGAGCCCCCACAGCAAACGTGTCTGCCTGTGTTGTGAGTCCCTGAGCTCCGCAGGGAGGGTTTGGCTGTCTCTTGGCATATATTTATATGTCTCTGCATTTTGGTGTGAGTGCGTGTTGAACACTTTGCAGCCGTTTATGCCTCAGTAGGTGTGTGCGCACACACGTGTGTACGTATGGGTGCATGCATGTGTTGCCTGTGTAGTGTATGTAGGTGGGTCTCTGTGTGTGCCCATATCTGGGGTGTGTGTGTGTGTAATGACTTGCAACAATGAGGCAGTGTGTATGCACACACCTCTGACTTCCTGCCAAGATGTGGAACAGGTTTCGGAGAGCGTCTATTTACCTCTCCTGGAACTGCTCGGCAATTTCATTTCCCATTTGATCAAATGGGTTTTGTTTATCTCCCATAAATCTCGCCTTGGCACCTCCAGCTCTGTGCATTCCCACATCTCTCATTGTTCTCGCACCGGAGTGTCTTTTATGAGGTTTAATATTCTGGCCCAGCCCTCCTGTGTTGCTCATTTCCTATTGGACTGCGATCCTGTTTTGTTGGCGCGGACATGGAGGCGTCTGGCTTCAGTATGGTGTCCAGACCTGTCCCATTAGCTCTCCTGCAATACAGAGACGACCTTGGATGTGGGTGAATTTGGCACCGTCTTACCCAGCATGACATGTGGCACATAGAAAGATGGGTTTTGGATTAAAGGGAGCTATTCACAAATTGGGCTCTGGAACTCGTCAGACAAGTGACCTTGGGCAGGTCCTTAGGTTTCCTTTATGTCACTATCAATTCTCTGTTACCGAATAAAAACAATTTGTGGAGAGCACTGATTACTGAGTGTATCAGGTAGATATTGCTGCATAATGAAATCATCTCAAAATGTAGTTGCTTAAAATCTATAAGCATTTATTTTTGCTCAGAATTCTGGGTGTTCTGCCCTATAGATCTGCTCCTGTAGGGCTCTTTGGGTGTCTGTGGTCAGCTGAAGGTCAGGAGGGACAGGTGGTGGCTTGTTTCTGGGGACTGGCTGGCTGACCGCCGAGGTCACTTGGTTTTCTTCTCCATGGTCTCTCGGTCCCAGAAGGCTGGCCCAGTCTTGTTCTGATGGTGGAGGCAAAAGGGCCCCTGAGATGAGTGGAAGTCTGCTGAGCCCCGAAGGCTCAGCTTGGAACTGGAACCGTCGGTTCCCCTGAATTCTGGTCCCGAGTCGGGTTATAAGGTCATTCCAGGAACACATGGTGGGAAGCAGACTCCTCTTCTTGGAGGAACTGCAGACTGGTTCCAGAAAGGAGGTGGAAGCCGGAAGACCACAGAGGGGAATCGGGAAGGTGCCCTGCTCAGTCGGCTTCCCGGGTGTGGAGCTGCCGGGACCCAGGAGGCTGACCTGGGTGTCCAAGATTAATTAAAAGAAATTCCATGCTGGAAGGAATTCAGAGGAGAAAAATGAGAACCTTGGCCACGTGTCTCAATCGCCTTGAACATCCCCGTTAGCTCATCCTGGTCACCCTGAATCCCTGCCTGAACCTCTGCTGATTCTGGGAAAGGGCAGCTCCTCCTCCTCCTCTCCTCTCCCTTTCTCCAACCCTGGCACTCGGCCAACAAATCTCCATCTCCATCCTACTTCTTTACTCTTTCTCAGTTTAAAATTTGTATTGTGTATTTTTTTTTTACACTCAGTACGACTCCTACCTTGTCTCTTGTTATGTAGATCAACGTAGCTTTTCTGTCTTCAGGTTTCTTTTTGTTTCCTTCTCTCAGCACACAGGCAACGGGACCCAAGAACTGGTGCAGGAAGGAAGAATCCATTCCCTTTAAAAGGTCAAAAGGGACTGAGAAGGAGAGGGGGGGAGACTGCACATCCTTATACCTCATCGTGTCTGCTTCTGTCCCACCAGGGTCCCCTGGGTCCCCTGCTCCCAGCTCTTCCTCAGGCTCCTTCCCTCTTTCCAGATGGAGTTTGTTTTCTGTTGGCCAAAGACCCCGTTGGTTCCTTGGGAGTCATGATCAGGCCCTGGGGATGTCCCCAGAGAGGTCCAGGAGTGGGTGGGAGGGGCTAGGGCACCTCACCAGGGTGTGGCCCGTTCCACCCAGGCTTAGGGGCCAGTTCCACCCAGGCTCAGGGCCCGTTCCACCCAGGCTCAGGGCCCATTCCACCCAGGCTCAGGGCCAGTTCCACCCAGGCTCAGGGCCAGTTCCACCCAGGCTCAGGGGCCGTTCCACCCAGGCTCAGGGGCCCGTTCCACCCAGGCTCAGGGGCCCATTCCACCCAGGCTATTCCACCCAGGCTCAGGGGCCGTTCCACCCAGGCTCAGGGCCCGTTCCACCCAGGCTCAGGGGCCCGTTCCACCTAGGCTATTCCACCCAGGCTCAGGGGCCATTCCACCCAGGCTCAGGGGCCAGTTCCACCAAGGCTCAGGGGCCATTCCACCCAGGCTCAGGGGCCAGTTCCACCAAGGCTCAGGGGCCATTCCACCCAGGCTCAGGGGCCAGTTCCACCCAGGCTCAGGGGCCATTCCACCCAGGCTCAGGGGCCATTCCACCCAGGCTCAGGGGCCGTTCACCCAGGCTCAGGGGCCATTCCACCCAGGCTCAGGGGCCAGTTCCACCCAGGCTCAGGGGCCATTCCACCCAGGCTCAGGGCCATTCCACCCAGGCTCAGGGGCCGTTCCACCCAGGCTCAGGGGCCATTCCACCCAGGCTCAGGGGCCATTCCACCCAGGCTCAGGGGCCATTCCACCCAGGCTCAGGGCCAGTTCCACCCAGGCTCAGGGGCCAGTTCCACCCAGGCTCAGGGGCCATTCCACCCAGGCTCAGGGCCAGTTCCACCCAGGCTCAGGGGCCAGTTCCACCCAGGCTCAGGGGCCATTCCACCCAGGCTCAGGGGCCATTCCACCCAGGCTCAGGGCCAGTTCCACCCAGGCTCAGGGGCCATTCCACCCAGGCTCAGGGGCCATTCCACCCAGGCTCAGGGCCAGTTCCACCCAGGCTCAGGAGCCATTCCACCCAGGCTCAGGGGCCATTCCACCCAGGCTCAGGGGCCATTCCACCCAGGCTCAGGGCCAGTTCCACCCAGGCTCAGGGGCCAGTTCCACCCAGGCTCAGGGGCCATTCCACCCAGGCTCAGGGCCAGTTCCACCCAGGCTCAGGGGCCAGTTCCACCCAGGCCCCCAGTTTTCTTCCTCCTTCATTCAAGAGGCGCCCCACTCTGCTGAACCCCTGAGACCTCACACAGAGCATGGCACAGCATGACGGTTTCGGTTTCCTCTAGAACCTTCCCCACACCCATCCGCAGCCCCTCCCCTCTCAGTCTCACTTCCTGACCTTCCCATTGGCCCCCGTCTTAGATTCCTGGCCTGGGGTTCTTCCCTCCCCTTCCTTCACCCCGCCTTTTGCTGAGCTGGTATTGAGCCCAGGAGCACTCTGCCCCTGAGCTGCATCCCCATCTCTTTTTGTTTGAGGCAGGGTCTTGCCAGGATGGCCTTGAACTTGGGATCCTCCAGTCTGAGCCTCCCCAGTCACCCAGCCACAGTGTCGGGCTGGTCTCTCGGTTTCTCCGTCTCTCATTTTCCCGCTGCAGCCCCGGCCAGCCTGTCCTTCCTTCCTGTCTTGGGGACCATTGGGGACACCACCTGGTAATACCTTTTTTCCAGACGGGGGAGCCTCGGGCCATACGGAGTGCCCCCCGTGCCAGGCACCTAGCTGCACACTTTGCTTGTGTGATTAAATGCCCGGGAAGTTGACACTGTGGTTGATCCCGTGTCACAGCTGAGGGGAGGTGGCAGAGCCAGCCCAAGGTCATTTTGCTTGCGCAGGGAGATCCAAACCCAGGTCTGGCTGGCTTTGAAGTGTGTGCTGTCCCAGCGAGGGGGAGCCACTCGTCCCATTTTTAAAAGGAGAGTCTTTCCTTGTTTTAAATCAGAAACCCCTGCAGCCTAAGGTGTCATTCTGCCCAGGCAGAGGGTGGCTGGTCACTCTACCCGAACCTTCTCGTTGGACAGGCGCAGGTGAGAGTGTCATTGGACAGTGCTGGCTCAGCATCCCAGACCCTCCTCATCTTCAGTCCTGGTCAGAAAAGGAGCTGCCCAGGCCTCTGCGGCTCCCGCTCCCACACCTGGCTCACCGCTGGCTTCCTGCGGGCGCAGCTGTGTACCGTCAACATCTGCTCTCCTCCACTTTGGAAACGCACACAGCCCTGCAGGCTGCTGCTGGCACTGGGAGTCCGCGGTCCCACCACAGTGGCCAAGGCCTCCTTGGGGTCCCTGGGTGGTGTAACGAAGCAGGAATCACATCTGGCTGGCAGAATCTCAGGGCCCAAACGGGCCTCTTACTTCCTCCAGCACATCAGGGGGTTAGACGATGCCTCCTGGCGACGGGGGCAGCTTTCCTAAATCTCTCCCAGCGCCTGGCAGCTCAGCCATCGCCACAGGCAAAAGGGAGAAGCACGTAGCCGAACGTTTTCCACCCCCAGTCAGTCACGCTCGTCCTTGAGAATTCTTTCCTTTTCATGGGTTTTTGGATTCTTGAAACAAAGTGCTCCTGATGATGGTCTTTCAAAAGCTCCCTTTCAGATCCAGGAACTTCAAATGTCCGGGCACTAGAGATACTGTCCTGAACACTGTGTGTCCACCCCAACGTGCGGCCTAGATGCTGGCCTGGTGAATATGTGGAATGCTGAGAAAGAGAAAGGGGAGGCTAGATGTGGACTTGACTGTGCAAAAACACGGAAGCACAGATATGCAGGAAACAGATCTAGGCAGGCCTGCTCCTGGCCAGGGCGATGGATGACTTCCTGAATTCCAAATGACCAACCCCCTCTTTCAGCAGGTCCCAGCTTGGCCTCTATGGGACTGTTAAACCACCCTGCAGAGCACAAGGGAGGTGGCTCTGCATTGTTTAACAGCCGCAGAAATTACTTGTATGTATACAGTATTCTTAAACACCTGGGAGAACAACAGGTGCAGGAAAAAAAAATGTGTGAATATTCAAGTTGCTCAAAGTTGAATATTAAACAAAATCCTCAGTGCCCACGATGCCGGAGATTGGTGTGCGTTTATGATATACAACAGGAGCCAAATCAATATTCACCCAGAGAAACAAGTTGGGCATGGGCAGCTCCTTACTAAGCCAAGCATGCCGCGCTCTCCAGGGATGTAGAAATGAAAGATTTCCTCGGTCCTTCTGTACATGCCCCAAAGAACATCTAAAAGCTCCCCAGTGTTAGCTCCAGAATAAAAAAGATCTTTGGCAAATGTGATATTGTGAGAATTTCCATTAGATAAAGTTAATGGGATTTTTAAAGTGCTTCTTGGTCGCTATTAGGTCCATGCTGGGAAAATAATGGAAAAAGTCCAGTAAAAATGTTTTTCAAAATTAGTGGGAAATAATATCAAGGAGGAAAAAATAATCCTGCATGGATGAGGAGCAATCTGCTTCCTGGAAATGACCGTGGAGTTGGGGAGACCTTCTGTAGTTCCAGGCACTAGCGTGCCTCGTGTTGATAGTACCAGGGATGGGCAATGGGGCTCAGAGCTGTTGGTCCCCGGGCCAGGGAGCAGGGGGTTGTGGGTAAACAGTTTTAGGCTTCCTTCAGTCTGCTCATATCCTTGTCTCAGCTGGCAGATCCTGTAAGGTGAGGAAAAGGAGGGCGAAGCCACGTGACTCCTGTCCTAGGCACAGTCCAGGTGTCTGAGTGGTCACCTGTGCGGGTGTGACTCCAGACATGGTGAAGTCTTGTGGGGGCTCTGGATGGACCAGTGAGAGCAACTGTCGGGCAGTTTGGAAGATGTCCCCGGGCACTGAGATGCTGGGTTCACCCAGGAAGCTGGAGCAGAGGACCACACTCTACATTCAGTCCCCATAACTAGAGATTTGAAATCCCGTGCTGGGAAGCGGTTACAGTTACTCCTCCGAGCCACCAGGTGTCGCTGGTGTGCCAAGGGAGCCAAGAAGCTACCAAATTTTCCAGTTGGATGGGGCCACTAAAAATCAGCAATCCTGTTTGTCTCCCAGCCTGGCTGGCTGTCAGAGTTCCTTGGGAATTTTAAAAAGCAGATACTTAGAAAAACCTTCACACCCACTGAATCTGTGCCACGTCTTTGCAGTTGAAGCCCAGAAAAAAAATCAGTATCTGAAAAAAAAAATCTCTCTATAAATATAGTCATTACCTGGGGGAAGCGGGTGTGCGGGGAGCGACACTGTCATCGCATCACGGTTTTAACAAGTGCCACAGGTGGTTCTAGAGCAGCAGCAGGGCTCTGGGAAATAGAACGAGTGTCCTTTATGGGTCAGAAGATGGAGTCCCAGAGAGGCAAGGAACTCAATGCCACCCAACGCAGAGCCACGACAAGGGACCAGGTGCCTCTATTCATTGTGTAGGGCTTCCCCTTAGGTCAGATCACAACTCATAAAGAAATTCTGGCAACCTCCGGGAAGGTTGTGTGCCCTTCCCTACAGAGCCTGAAAGACGCATCCAGTAAGGAATTGGTTTGTGAGGCAGGATGTCACCCTGTCACCTGTGCCCACAGGCCTCCTCCAGCTCCCTTGCAGGACTTCCAAAGGCGGAGGGGTGACCCCCTTCACCAGCGCAGTGGTCTCCATGAGTGGGTGACAAAGCACAGCTCCGCTCACGGTCTGACCTGTATCACCGAGTGCCTGGTGTGGGGCTGGCACCTCTCCACCCCTGGGCTTCACAGCGTCGTCCGAGGTCTGGGATTATTGGCTCCTCCGTGTAGCAACTGAGGATCAGAGAGGCAAAGACTCTGGGTCTCGGAGCTCAGCAGTGCAGATTCAGGCCCCAGACTGTTGGCCTCAAGGCTGCCCTTGTCTCTGCTCGCTTGGGGCCCTCAACGCGCCCCTTGAACCCGAAGGATTTCCGTGACTCTCACCCACTTTTGAAATCAGCTCGTTCTCTGGGTTAAAAAAAAAAAACAACCCTGTAACTTTTTTGAGTCAAAGTAAACCCAATTATGTTATTTAATACTTTGTAAGACTTTCCCAAATACCAGGGTTTGAAGGGAATGAATAGATTCTGTAGCAAACTTAGAGCATGAATCACCACTTCTCCTGTGGATCTCAAAGAACCTTCAAACAGAAAATTCCTTTTTTTTTTTTTTTTAAATCAGAAAA
This sequence comes from Ictidomys tridecemlineatus, assembly GCF_052094955.1. Taxonomy (NCBI): domain Eukaryota; kingdom Metazoa; phylum Chordata; class Mammalia; order Rodentia; family Sciuridae; genus Ictidomys; species Ictidomys tridecemlineatus. The sequence continues at coordinate 142,820,407 of NC_135486.1, forward strand.
CTCTTGCCTACGAGGAGGTCTGGGTGAGGACGGCCTCGGTGTTAATGAAGTCTTTCATGTTCCTGATGTTGGCGACCTTTCCCCGAGTGTGGAGGTCAAGTTCGGGCATCTGTAATCAGTTGATAAAAGACGTGTGTGTGTAGCCACGTGGGAAATCTGAATATTATCAAATAGCGATGTGGAGCATAATTAAGGTTGCACTATTAAGTACTAATTAATTAAGCTGTCAGATTTTAATCAAGGGATTGATCGTCTCTCTGTAGAGCTCGGATGGTTTCCCATTGTTGCAAAGCTCTGGAACCCTGATCCGCCAAGATTAACGAATTAAAGGGCCACGCTCCAGCTATTGTGGCCTCTCAAGAGGCGTGAGCTGGGCTGCTTCCTGAAAGACCGGGGACCCCACAGGTCACCGATTCTTACACAGAGTCAAAAAAGGAGATGGGCAGGACCCAACCAGAGGCTGGTCATTATTCAGACTGAAAGCAAAATTTGTTGAGTACCTGCTCTGCTGGAAAATGTGGCTCACTTTATCTTGAAGCAATGCCCTTTACAGAGGAGGAGACTGAGGCTTGGAGAGGTGGTGGGACCGCCGTAAGGTCCTACGAGTGGCCCTACTCCCTCTGGCCCCTGAGACAGAGTGGAGCCCTCTTGGTTCTGATGACACCATGGTGGCTTTCCTTGGGCGTGGCACTACTCTGGCCCCACACCAGCCTCCGTCGGCATTGCAGGGGATGAGGCCCTGTGGGTCTGTCCTAGTTCCTGGCTACGAGAGTTTGAACAAGTGATTTCTGCTCTTGGGAGTTGGCTTTCTCATCGGCCAGAGGCGGGCAGGCTGCCCATCTTGCAGAGGGTGAGGCCATAGGGCAGCTGCGCTGCAGGGAGCACCTCCAGTCCCCCAGGGGGCGGTGCTGAGCACACACATCAGTCCATTCCAGTCCTCACCAGAGATCCTCTGCCCTTGCTGCCCGACAGCACGTGCAATGGTGAGGGTGTTCCACACAGCCACGGGGCCCTTGCAGTGGGACTTAGGGACAGGACTTAATTCACTCAAATCCCAAAACAAAATTTTAACCCCCATTAGCCACTCTCAGCGGGCTTTTGGGAGGGCACAGCTCCAGCATGCACTGGTCTTTGCAGACCAGGGCTCAGAGACGCCAGGTGACCTGCCTGTGGCCCTACTGCGTGCGAGGAGCTGGAGCTCGGGTGCAGGTGAAGAGGCCTCAGTCAGGATCCGCCCGGATGGGATTGGGAGACAGAGCCGGCGCCATGACTTTGGGAGCCGTGGCTCATGCTGGACTGTCTGCCCCGTGTCTCTGGAAAGGCCTGTGGGTGCTGCGGGGCCTGGCCACCTTGCCCAACCCTGGTGTTACTCCTGCCACTAACCACAGGGTGAGTTGTGCCCACCTCGGGGTGAGTCATGGGGTGGGAGGCAGAGGTGCTGGGGAGGGGGCGGGTCAGGGTGCCCTGCAGGGTGGGGGCGGGTCCCCGCGGTCAGCCTCTTGTCATGGGTAGCCCACACCTTGGCCGTGGTTCCGTTGGGGAAGGGAACTGTGTTGAGAGAAGGTGGGTTGGATGCTGGGTGCCACGTGCAGACCTGGCAGAGCCATCTCGTCCCACCCTGAGAAGGTGCTGCCCTGCCCTCCCAGAGATGGGCCGACCAAAGGCCCAGGGGCTGCAGGACTGGGCCAAGGTCACACAACATCCGTCTCAGGAACTGGCTCCTGCGGGATGGGCCTGTGGACTCCTTCCCCGTAGGCAGGGGAGTGGGTTGAGGAGCCAAGTGAGCAGGGTGGGGAAGGAGGTGGGGGTGTCACAGAAGAAAGTTACAGCCCTCTCGCGGGGGGGGGGGGGCTGCCTGGGACGGCAGCGTCTTGCTCAGAGCCATCACTGGAACAGCTGTCATATCGGGAGCCAATGGGACCAGACCATCCACATTTAAGGCAACGGGCCTGCAATTAAATGTTCTGTTGATTTTATGGAGCAAAAAGAAGGCCCGGATTTATGCGTCTCGGGATTCCTAACTGAGTCCTGCAGGTGCTAGAACGTGGGCTCTGGGAGCCTTGGCGGAGCAGGGGAGGTCTGTCAGTACCCTGCATGCCTGCCTGCCTCCTCGGACAGCTTGGTGGCCCAGCTGGCTGGACAGTGTGCTTCACTGGGGCGCGTCTGTGCCGGCTCATTTTCTTCAGGGCTGCGCTGTTTTCCTGCAGGGAAACTCTGAAGAAACACAGGAGAACAAAAGAGCCCCTGGGTGCTGGAAGCTGTGCTTCTGAGCCATCCGTCCCGGGCACCTGTGACTCGAGGAGGGGGTTCTTAGACTTTGGCAGTGGTGGGTGAGGGGTCCAGGTCTCGGGCCTTTAATGTTGGTGGCTGTGTGCCTCACACAAGTTACTAAACCTCTCCGAGACTCAGTGCCTGATTCTGTCAAAATAAATTAGATAAAGGATTGTTACAGGTCGGCTTCATCCCTTCCTCAAAGGCATGTGGAAGCCTAACCCTTGGTACCTGTGAGTGTGGCTTTCTTTGGGAACAGGATCTTAGGAGATGTGATGAAGTCAAGATGAAGGCACAGTGGGCCAGGGTGGGCCCTCATTCAACACGACTGCCCTGGCTTCCTCCACAGTCCAGGGGCCCTGGGGCTGCCAGGAGCTAACAGAGGCAGGATTCTGTTCTACCCAGCACCATGGGGGCACCGTGGAGGGCACGTCAATTTACATTCATGATTCAGGGCAGGGACTGTTGGGCCGCGGTGCCTGGTCTGTCTGGCTGTTTGGGCAAATAAAGTTTTATTGGAACACGCCCTACTCATTCTCTTGCACATCGTCTAGGTTTGCTTCAGTGCCTCAACCACAGAGTCCAGCGACTGGGACAGAGACGCTGGAATTTTTGCCATGTGGTCCTGGACAGGAGGAGCTCATCCACAGGATACTGCTGGGCTTCGGTCGGGCTGTGTCGGGGCTCTTTGGGGTGAAAATGTCTGCAGTTCTGATTCAGCCAGGGCCTTCAGGAGTGGGGCCCGCAATCCAGGCTCGAGGCTGGGGGTGTTGGTGCACACCTGGAATCCCAGCGGCTCTGGAGGCTGAGGCAGGAGGATCCCAAGTTCAAAGCCAGCCTCAGCAAGGACAAGGTGCTAAGCCACTCGGTGAGACCCTCTCTCTAAATAAAATACAGAATAGGGCTGGGATGTGGCTCAGTGGTCGATGCCCCGAGTTCAATCCTGACACCCCCCCTAAAACAGGCTGGAATGCACACCCACAGGCCTAATGAAGTGCCGAGGGCAGGCTGTGGCCCTGCTGCCCAGGAGGAGTGGGGGTCAGCCACGGCGCTGCGGGGGGAGCTGGGCTGAGATTGGGGCAGAGGCTGCCCACACTCTTGTGGCCAGAAACCTGGGGGAGACCCGGCTGGTTTCCCTGAGCTTCTGTTGACTCCTGGGAAGAATGTGTTAGCAGAAGTAGCTTGTCATTCCTGCCTGTGACACCTCCCACACGAGGACCTTCGCCAGGACACGGGGGCCTGGGCCCGTAGAGCAGGGCACGGCGGAACTGAGACCAGGTGAGAGGTTTCCCGCCGCAGTGATCTTGCCCCAGGGAACATTGGCGGTGTTCAGAGACAGTTTTGGGGTCACGACGGGACGGGGGAAGAGTTTACTACTGACCAGGGATGCTGCCCAAACCATCCTGCGACGCTCGGGGCCATCCCCGCCACAGAGGACGGTCCGGTTCTAAATGTGCAGACCGTGAGGCTGAACTGCCGGGGCTGGGTCCCTGGTCAAGGGGAAGGAGGCTGCGTCTTCCTGGGTTTCAGTTTGGCTCCGTGGTTGAGATGAAAAGCGTCGTAGTTAGATGGCTGCAAAGCAAGTAAATTACGGAGGAGAAGCAACACTGCTCGGCTTTTCAACAGAGGACCTGCCGGTCCACTGCAAGTGGGGCTGCTCGCGCTCGGCCTGCTTGTCTGTCCCCGCTGTGACTCGGGCTCAAGTCCCCAACCGGCAGAAGAGCCTTGCCCACCCTCTGCCCTGCTGCCCGCCTCGGGGACAACAGTGTCAAGGAATGAGCTCACCGTGGGCTGGCGCCAGTTAGCCTTTACCACGGTCCGTCCCTCTGTCCAGACCACCAGAAGGAGCCCAAGCAGACAGGCACTTCTCTGCCTCCGAGCTCAGAAGTCCTCTGTGTTCCCTTCTGCAGTCCGACAAACTCTTACTCATCCCTCAAAACCCAGTCCAGGCAGATCCTCCTCAGCCGAGCAGTTACAGGGTGGACCCTGAATCCAGGTGCCTAGGTTTGTGTCGTCTTCTGCCTCTTACATGCTGTGTGTTCTGGAGAGGCTGCCTGCCTTCTCTGTGTAGCAAAGTGAAATGATCATGAGGGTATTTCTCTCACAGTGTTCTTATGAGGATTCAGTGGGACAATCTTGAGTGCAAGTGCTTGTCTACATCCTGTGCCTGTCGTTGTGGTCATTATTTTTAGGCTCTTTGCGCCCTTCCCTATGGCCACTCTGTCACACACACCTGCTGGAATCGGGGTCTCAAAGTGCATTTCGTCACCTGTTACTAGTTGTTCTTAAGAATCTGTGGACACAGAGATGGTACAGGAGGGATGCTTAGTCGCCACCTTTTGTAGGATTGGCTGCTAAACTTTGAGCAAAAAATTCCAACTCTCAACCACCTTCTGAAGCCTGGGTGAAAAGGTTCCCAGGCCCCCAGGAGGGTGAGCCCCAGGTCAGAGCCAAGCTGCCAGCGTCACATCTCTGGACACAGACTCGGGAAGAGGCACGTGGGCGCCCGCCTGAGCGGTTGTGAGTGGGCTCTCGTGCATCCCCTAAAGCCCCTCCCTCTAACTCGCTCTGTCCGTCTGTGGCTTCCCATGGTGTGGTGTTGGGAGAGATCCCGAATCTGGGAACAGAGGGAAACGTGACTCAATTCGGGTCTGCAGCCCGGGAGAGGTGGTACCTGTGTAGGGGCTTGCTATCCCTGGGTTGATGCAAAGGTTCTTGGAGTCTGGGGTCCAGGAGGTGCTCAGTGTCCACAGTGCAGCTGGGCAGGGGCTAAAGGCTGGCTCTTGTTTGCTCTGACCCGAGCTGAGCACACAACAATGCGTAGTGCCAAAAATTGTGGTGTGGCTTGGGCCCTGGCTGGGAATCCCGGCTCGCCGCCCGACCTTGGGAAAGGTTGCCTTCCCCTCAGGTCCCTCACCTGAGAGAAGGGCCCGCTGCTGAGAGCATCCAAGAGCTCAATGACCACAGCCAAGCAGGGCTCACAGCTGGCGGGCTCCCTGAGAGGCCATTCCTTTCCTTAATTTGGTTTGAGCTGCGCCTGGAGTACGTGACCCCCCAGGCCACGTCAGCCTCACGCCCCCTGAAGACCCAGGGCCCGATTTCCAAACATGAGTGAAATGCAAAATTCCTCAGATGACTTCTCGCTCCACTTAACATTTCCCCCACGACTTCTTTTCCTTTTGCAAATGGAGAACGAAACGAGGGAAAAGCAGCCTAACCGAACTCGGCGGAGAACCACTTGTGCGCGGCTCAGCGTGGAAACGGTCCCAGGTGAACTGCGGGTGGTGGCTGTGCCGCACGCTGGGTCCTGGGTCCGTTTCTGGAGGGGTGCTGGCGTGGCGTCTCCATGGTGCCCTGGTAGCACAAATGCGTGACAGACGTGACAGACGGTTAGACCTTGAGATGCCTCGCAGGAGAGTTTGGGCCACGGTGAGGTGCTGAGGGCCACCTTCTGTTTTATTTCCTTTGTGGATCGTGGGAAGAATCGTTCCCCACAATTTACCTGCTCTCCACTTGGACGAATTGAGCAGGGACCCAAGCTGGGAGCTAGCTCCTCAATGCAGTGGACCCTGGAGGCAGCCGGGGCTTCGCGCCCAGAGCCGGGGCCGCGCTCACTCTTTCTCTGTGTGTCTTTAGACAGGCCGCTTAATAGCTCTGGTTCCAGGGAGGACGCTCTCCTTGGCTGGTTCCGTCAGAGCATCTGAGGTTGTGTGTCTGCAACTCTAATGTGCACATGGATCATCGTGGCAGGCGGGGGGTGGGCGTGTGTCTTGTTGAGGTGCAGATTCTGGCGGAGGAGGTCTGGAGTGGGGCCTGAGACGCCCACTTTGTCCAGCGAATACCCAGGGGACACTCTGCTGCTGGGTCCTGCTCTGGCCCCTGTTCCGAGTAGCTTGGTTCCATTAAGCATAAGAGCAGTTTGGAAAGGGACAGATGGTGTGCTGTTGAGCGGTTGTGTAAGGGAGACGCAAACGAGGACATTCATGATCTGTACCCTTTACCACGAGCCCCGGAAGTACCCAGAGGTCCCCGAATTGGATGACCTGAATTCTAGCTCATGAACACCTCTGGGGCAGGGGGAGAGGAGGGTAAGGCGGGCCCCAGGCAGGCTGGACTGGAATCTGGGCCCTGCTCTTTCATAAAAAATCAACTGTTTGCCCATCTGTCACATGGGTGAATGTCACTGTCACGGGGTGGGCCAAGAGGGGTGGCAAGGTGGAGAGTGTAGAGAGGCTGGCTCAGCTCTGGCACATACGGATGCTCCTTCCGCCCGGTCCCCTGTGTGCCCCTGCACGACTGTCCCAACCCTGTGTGAGCCTGGCCCAGGGTGGACGGCCTGTCTCTCCAGGGACCTGGGGGCCATCCACCCTTGCCAGCAGGGACGGCAGCAGTGAGTGGAAGGCCAAGTCCTCGCAGAACCTCTTTAGCTGCACCCACACTCCTGCAGCCGTCGACAGCGTCTGCGCCCATGAGGACCGGCCATGCCTCCGCTACCATCTGAGGTTCTGAGTCAGAGCCAGGTGCCAAGCCTCTTCCAAGGAGCCTCGGTCCCATCTACAGAATGTGCTCCTCTGCCTCCTTGTGGGGTTCTGGGAGCGCCAGGAGGAGGGTGATAAAATCCAGAGCCACCCCCTCCGTGGGATGTGCTAGCCCTGGGCTCGGAGGTTGCGTGAAGTGTCCGAATCCTCGCACTCCCTCGGCACGTGTCACCAGGATGGGCAATTTGCAGGTGAGGAGATTGAGGCTCAGAGAGGTTGGGTAACATGCCTGGGGGCTCACAGCTATTATGGGACTGAGCCAGGGTCTGAGCCACAGGACCCCAACTGCGGGGGATAGAAAACCCAGCTACTAGGTGACACCGTTTCCTAGTTTCCCACCTAACATGGGGGCAGTGGGCCAGGTGGCTGGGTGGGGCCCAAACCACTGCTAGATGGGGGAACAAATGCCTTCAGAGTTTCCTCCTTGGATAACTTCCTGCCCGACCCTCCGGGTGTGCGGTCACCTGCTGTCTCTGGCACCTTTTAATCAAAATCAAGGTTGCAGGATGTTACCACCAAGGTCAACTCCACTGACCCGGCTCACTTTCCCCATCTGTCACAGGGATGACATCACTGTCCCAGGATGGGCTGAGAGGGTGCAGGAACACAGGGATACGAGGCGCTGACCCACCCTGTCAGGGTGTCACCCACTGTCACCCATGGATGGCAGCGCTCCCTGGTTCTCCCTTCCCGGGACCCCAGAGCTCTAAGCCACACTTCCTTGACCTCCCGGGTCTCAGACAGTCTGGGGCTCAGTCGGAGGCTCCACTGAAGACGGCGTCCACCCACAGCGAGGCTGCACCCGGGGTGTCTCCGGTGCTGATTGGCTGCTGCGTTGTCAGGGGAACCGATCCTCGGGTCCCGTCCATCTCTCTAGCAGGCAGGAGAAAGGGCCCTGAGCATCCAGGGTGCGGGCGGGGCAGGCAGGACCATGGGCAGTCACGGACACCGTTGACCCTGCGGCCAGCCTGCGAGGCCCAGGCGGCCACTTCCCAAGGCTAAGGAGGCCCCGCTTCCTGCAGGGCACCAAGTCATCGAGGGGCTGGGGGCTGACGGGCATCTCACCCCTTCACGGTGACCACGGAGGGCACCAGGCCTCAGAATCACCCCGAGGAGCCTCCAGGGAGGATACGCAGTGCCCAGGCCTCTGGGGGTGGGGAGGGGTACACTAGGCCAGTAGGTGGAGCAGCTGGGGGCAGGGAAGGAGGGCTGGACGTGGAGACTGACTCCGAGTGACTTGAAGCTCTCTGTCCTCAGCTTTCTCACCTGCAAAATGGGACTGTCCACCTTGAGGGCCAGGCGGTGTGTCGGAGCGCAGGAGCTGGGAAGCCTGGATTTGGATCTTGGCTCAGCCGCTTGGAAGCTGTGCTTTCCTGAGAGGGTGAATTCACCTCTCTGAACCCTGGGGATAACGATGGTACTTGGATTTCCTAGAGTTGCCGTGCAGATTCAAGTGAGGTGCGGTAGGCCTGGTGTTAGGCTGCTGCATGGTGGGCACCAACCGGGTGGTGGCTCTTATGTGGGGAGTTGTTCCGGGCTCTGGGAAGGGGGTGTGGATGCGAAAGCAGAAACCGAGGGTTGAACAGGAACTTCAGGAGTAGGGGCAGCGCCACCTGGCTCATGCATGAGGAGCCCCGAGTCCCTGTCCTCAGCCACCTCGGTGGCAGCCAAGGTGACGAGTACCACCCCTCCCACCTGCTGACAGGCACGAGCTCGTCCTAAGCGCCTATGTTCATTCGCTTAATTTCTTGGTGTTGGAGATGCGCATCACTAGATCTCATCTGTAGGTGACCGTGGGCCTCAGGGACATTGGGTGTCCTGCCCCGGGTCACGCAGTGGTGGGCAGGTGCTCGCGTCCTTGCTTCCTCCTCCACCCGCAGCCCTCGGGGCAGGCGGGGCTCGTGGCCTTGCCTTCCCTGGCGCCTTCTCTCCAGGGGCTACAAGTCCAAGGTGCTCTAGGAGGGGCCCCAGGGGCAGGCCCCAAGTGGCCTTTTCTCCACTCAGCCCAGCCCAGCGTACCTGCCCCACTGGAGCAGAGCAAGTCCCCAGGAGGTGCAGATGCTCCAGGGAAGGATGCGAAGGCTGCGGTCCTTGGGCCTGCGTGACGGCTCGCCCCACCCTGCTGGCCCCACGGAACCCGCTCTCCTGCGTCACGGGGATAACAGGGAGACAGTGTGTGCTGCCCGGTTGACAGGCCCCTTGGCATGAGCCGGCTTAGGAGTAAAGACAAAGGGGGTCACTATGAGCAGCTGGGAAGCTACTCTGCACCAGGCGCGGTGCTAGGTGTTTCAAAACCACGATCCCAATTTAACCCGCCGCTGGAGAGAGATGGATCCTGGACACTTTCCAGATGAGGATGCTGAGCTGTGCAAGGCTGGGTGGCTTTTCCAGGTCCCAAGGCTGAGGGGGCAGCGAGGTCTGCTTCCAAAGCTCATGTCACTGCACAACTCGGCCACTTCCCACGGCCCACCACCAACAGGGGAACGCGAATCCACGTCTGTTCAATATGCCAGGGCTCAGAGGGGCGAAGCATGGCCGTCCGAATCTCCTTTCATTACCAGGGAGCCCAGAAGTCTACAGTCCGGGCCTGTGGGAGGCAGCCTTCTGCCCCAGGAAGCCCCCGCAGTGTGCAGGACGGAGCCTGTGCCTTGTGGACTGAATCCCCTCCTTGCCTGGACGCATGAACCTCACCGACCAGCTGCCCGCCACCTTCTGGCCTCGAAGGTGGCTGCCTTAGGCTCTGGGCTGGAAGGAGCATCGCGGACCATCCACCCCAACTCGATTTTCGACCAGCAGACGATGGTCACAGGAAGCAGATCCTCAGAGCCCCGCAGAGGAGCGACTGAGCTCCCGTCTCCACGAGTACCCGCTGGGGGTTAATTAAGTCAAAACTTTACAAGAAAGGAGGATTGAGATTTGGCTTTTAAAAGTGAACATGAATCCCTTATTGATCCTTTCTTCTTTTTCTGCTCTTTGTGTCTGGGATCCCTGGACTACGCGCACCGCGGGCTTCTCCCGCAATAGAAGTCACGTTAATTAAAATCCTACTTAAGTCGAAAAAGAGGCCTCTCTGTGGAAAGGTGGATCGCACCGATCGGGTCGGGGGCTGGTTTGGGGCTCCACCAACCTAAGGAAGAAGCTTCTGCTGAGAACAGACGCCCGGCCCCTTTCTGGGCATCTGGTTCTCACGGCCTCTTGCTCCCAGCGTTGGCTCTGGGGGCTGGCATGGCTCCGGGAACGCACTGGCTACTTTCACACCAGATTGCTCACCCTGCGACCTTGCCACGGTGACCTTGCACATCACCGGGCCTCGTTCTCCTCCTCTGCTAACTGGGGATCGTAATGCCCCTCAGGAGTAGCTAAAGGATCCGCGTCGCTTAACAGTTGGTGACTTATTTTTAAGATTGTTATAACTTTGGAGGAGGGGATCTTGGTCCGCTGGGGATGCTGTCACAGAATGCCAGAGACCGCGTGGCCTTTCAACAACAGAACCTCGCCTCTCGCTGCCCGGAGGCCGGCCGGGAAGTCTAAGATAAGGCAGATTCGGTGCTTCCTGGCCCACAGGTGGCGCCTCCTTGCTGTGTCTTCACGCGGCGGATGGGGCCAGGGATCTTCCCTGGTATCTCTCTTATGAGGGCGCCAATGTCATCCGCCAGGGCGCCACCCTCCTGACCACATCACACGCCCTCGGGCTGGGGGTTAGGTTTCACATGTGGTTTTGGGTGGACACAGGCGTGGTCCATCCCCAGGAGCCCACAGACTGGGGACACTTGGCAGCTCGGGGACGGGCCTTTCTGTTGGAGAACGTTATTGGCTCCTCACCTGTCACCTCCCGGATGGTGATGCGTCCCTTCCCTCCTGGGCCCCAAACAGCCTGGGGGAGTCCAGGCCTCATGGGGGGGGCAGTCACTATCAGCGGGAGGGTCCGAGGCGCTGCCACGTGCCTGCGGCGGAGGCTGGACGTGGCACTCTGTGTCTTGCTGCTTCTAGGAGCTCTGGCTCCTGTGGCTCTTGGCTCCTGGTGAGGAGTCCTCTCTGCGGCCGACCCCCAGGCTCTCCTCCTCTTGCTGGGCTCGCCTGGTCACGCACACGAGCAGACATCTGCGTGTGGCCCGAGGAATCTGCTTCAGAACCGAGTGCGGGCCCTACTGTCGGGCTCTGCTGGTGACAGACCAGTCCTGGCTCTGTACAGCGCGGTCACAGGGAGGAGAGGGAGTGCACACTCGCCAAGCCTGCAGCTCGCGGCTCACGTTGGCTATAGTATGTGTACTTTTTTGTTTTTAATTAAAAGACCCTGTTTCTAACCTATTCTGATGTAATCCTCAGAGCTGGAGATGAAGGGCCCACCAACAGGTTTTTGAAGTACAGTGCGTCACTCTCCGTTGATCTTGGGGACAAGGGCAAGCAGGAGCTCCCTGATGTCTTCCTTGTTCAGTCAGGATTCGGGTGGGCACAGGTGTGACTAGGGTGAGAACCCAGCGATGACCAGTGTCTGCCGCCTCCCACCCTCCGTTCCTCACCTGCCGTTTGGCCTCCTTTCCCTCTGCTCCCACCCACAGGCACGCAGGTGACTTCACGCCTTGCCGCCACGTTTCTGTGCCTGTGCCCCCCTCAGGAAAGCCCTTCCCCACTTCTGCACTTAAATGCCGACAGATGGTCCTCTGCTTCTGACTGCACATTTCTAATGCCCCCTCTGTCCACAGCACCCTCGCCCACAGGGTGAAAGTTGGGTTGCCCCCCTCCAGCGCCAAGGGTGGGCAGAATCAGATCCTTGTATTCCTCTGGCAGCAGGAGAAGAGAAGAGGGGGGACACTTCTCAGTGGAGTCAGCTCTGGGGGGGCCTTCCTGGAAGTCCTCTCCCCTCTCCTACGTCTCACTGGTCAAAATGTGGTCTCGTGGCCTCACCTGGGCCAGGGAGTCTGGACAGTGTAGTCTTTCAGCCGAGCGCTGAATGTAGGTGCCCATACTAACAAATACCGGCACTTGGCCTCCTTCCCCATGAGCTTGCCCACCACGCACACCCAGGGTGGTGGTGAGGGCTGGGAGAGAGCCCAGAGCGATCTGGGAGCACAGCGTTGAACTCGAGTGCCAGTATGCAAGTGTGTTAGTCAGCTGTCTGTGACTGTGACAAAATACCTGAGGCAAATCAACTTAAAGGAGGAATGATGTATTCTGGCTCATGATTTTGGAGGTTTCAGCCCAGCATTGGCTGGCTCCGTTGTTTCGGGGCCCAGGAGGCAGAACATCATGGCGGGGAGTATGTGGTGGGGCAGCGCTGCTCACTTCATGGTGACCAGGAAGAAGACGGGGCAGGGGCCTGGGACAAGGTCCACTCTTGCGGGGCGTGCTCCTTCTCCTCTCCTTCCTGCCACTGGGCCTCACATCCTCCAGTTTCCCCCACCTCCCAGAGTCCACTGGTCATGAGCCATCAATGGATGACCCGTTGGAGCCTTGTGATCCGCTCACCCCCCCAGAGACCCGCTTCTGAACACTGCTTCCCTGGGGACCGAGGCCTCAGCCCCCGAGCCTTGGGGCAGCCTCCCAGACCCGTCCAGGCCACCAACATCCTTCCCACAGTCGTCCTTGGAGGCTGGACTTGGCCTGCCCTGGGGAAGGCCCCGTGGAGCGGGTGCTTCGGCCTGGAGTCTCTGACCTTGGGCATCTGTGGGAGCCGGAGGCTCCGGGGGTCCTTCAGGCCCCGTGGTCCGTATGGAATTCTCTCAGAATCACCTTTTCCTAGGTGTGTCCCAAGCTATGCATGTTTCTGTTGTCACTAAGCTTCTTACCACTGTCTTTGGCTCCACTTGTAAATGTTTAAAAATATTCGCTTGACGCACAGGGGGATTACAGACTCTCTCGTTTCCCAAATGAAAAGCAGCTCATGCATTATTCACGAAAAATATTGTATTATTGAACAAAGGGTGGGTACGTTCATCCCTGATTATGAATTCCCGTCTTTGCTGCCTTATTAGGAGCTGTGTTCCATGAGGATTTTACTGATGGGGCTTGTAAACAAAGGTGGAGATCAAACTCTCGTGGGTTTAGATGGCGGGATTAAGAGATTGTCATACAATCACCCAGTTGAGGCCTGGGAGGTCATCTAGTCTACCCTACGCTTGAGCTGCTTCTGCCTGTTCCCGCCAGATGCGGACTCAGCCTTGGCTTGAACTCTTCCAGGGCCGGGGGACTCGGCACCCTGCATCTCACCTCTGTGGAGTTGAGTGTGTGAAGTTTCGACTCGCGTCAGGCTAGAATCTCCAGAGCCGTGGCCTTGACCGCTGGTCTCAGTTACCACGTGGAACAAATGTTCCCTTTTCTCCGTGACAGTCCTTTGGTTATTGAAGATGGCAATTGTCAAAAGTCATAGAAATTGTCAAAATTTCTTTAAGGGCTAACTATCTCCTGATTCTTCAGCCGCTGTCCACAGCAGGGGAGGAGTCCATTGGACCTAACAAGCATTGACCCAAGACCCTGCTCTTTCCGTTCAGAGCACTGTGACAAGTGTGTTTGTGACTTGGGACACGGAGCTGGCATTCAGCCAGCAGGGTGCCAGGTTCATGGCCCCTACCCTCTCCAGCCTGGCCCTGGCCACCCCTCCTCCTGGGTCTTCATCCTCTTGGATTTTCTATCCTGCTGGTCGCCCACACCTTCCTGCCTGAAGACCCGGCTGCCCAGGGGGCTCTCCCTGGGTCATCAGAGGCCACTTACTGAATGCCCAGCTCCCTGCCACCTACCCGGAGAGGCCTCCTTGTACCTGTCTAGAACACCACCCCAGCCCCACTCCTACCCGTTGCCCCCTGTTGGCCCGACAGGACTTCTGTGACGGGGTCCCCTACCTGGGCAGCTCGTAACCAACAGAAGTTAGCGCTCACAGTCTGGAAGGGGGAAGCCCGGGTCAAAGTGCCGGCAGGTTCGGTTCTGGGGAGGCCTGCCTTCCGGCTCCTGGACGGGTCTGCAGCCTCCCGTGGGGAGGGGTGGCGCGCTCTGGGTCTGCTTCAGAAGACACTCGTCCCTCCTGATCTCATGTCCCCAGTGGTCCCCGTCTCCCGCAGGACATGGCTTGGGAATTAAGCTGTCGCAGGACACACGGACCTGGTGGGGGTGGCACTCTGCATTCTGTTACCTGCCTTTTCTTTCTGCACTGGCCACTGTCTTAATCTCCTATTAAATCAACAACTCCACCAAGATCTGCTCCATCTGCTCTGTGCCGGCTGCTGTTCTGGGCACTCGGGCCACGCTGGTGAACAAGACGGCCATCTTGCCTTTATGAGGCTTTTACTCTCGCAGGGAAGAGGGGAAATGCACACATAAGTAAATAGTCGGGTAGGTTCCGTGGAGTTCAGGAGTTGTAGAGAAGTAGAGCAGGACGAGGGGATGGTGGGTGGCGGTGGGTGGTGGGTGCTTCTGCCAGGCCTCCTGAGGTGTGGGGTTCGACGCTTGCCGTCTGTGGAATGACCTGTCTTATTTGTGTTTATACTGGTTGCTTGTCCCCCCTCCTCTCTAGAGTGTAAGTTCTAAGAGGGCAGGGACCTCGCGTGGCCTGTCTTCCATCTCCACCTAGGGCCTGGCACGCTGGGGGTGCCGGTGGGGTGTCCACTGCATGACCGAGGCGTGGTCATGAGCACCCAGAGGCCCTGGCCAAGTCTCTGTCCCGGGCTGCTGTGGAGTCCATGCTGGTGGCACCTGTGGGCCGCGGGCCTGGCTGGCTTTCTGGGCTGCCCCTCCTCCTCTCCTATAGAAAGGCGACAAGAGTGGATCTCCTCCAGCCGAAGCCTCCCATGACTGTGGGTTGTGGAGCATGCGCTGGCCTCCCCTTCTGCAGACCAAGGGGTTCCAGGCCCTGCAGCTCTGGGGACAGTGCATGGCCGTGGCCCCGGCTCCTTGCCACCAACAGGCGGCCTCACCTCCTGCTGGCTTTCCTGCACCATCCTCAGACCAGAGCTTCCCGAGCAGCCCAGGTGATGGGCCCTGCCCAGGGATGTTCCTCCACCCTCCTCCCCTGAGTGCCGAGTGCGAGGGCCGGGATGGAGCTCCCCTCCGCAGCTGTCTTCCCAGCCCTCTCTGAACCGGTCCAGTGAGGGCGGGTCTGGTTCCCTGACGGGTCCTCCTAGACGGGGCTGAATAAATGGGCAGGAAGCGCTGCGTAACTGGCTTTTGCTCCTCAAAGCCAGTTGTTGTCAAAAAGAACACTTCATTCTGCTGCTTTCACGGCATTTAACGAAAATGTCTTCTGGGGCTTGGGAGAAAGATGAACTCTCTGACTCCCAGATGTGTGGGGGGCCACCCATGCTTCTCGGCCTTCCTAGACCGGTTGTGCGTTTACAAAGTGCCTTTATACCGATGGCCCGATTCGGTCCCCACGTGACAGACCATGCTGAGTGGCATTGCATCGCCCCTCTGAAGCCAGCAGCCGCGGAGCCATCCATTTTCATGTCATAGAAACTCAACTGCAGAGGCATAGAAACACAGGGAGCCGCCTGGCTTCTCTGAGGCCACGTCCAGGGGAAGAGCCTGTCCAGGAGCAGGGCGACGGCTCCTCCGGCTTCATTTCTCTGGAATATTTTTTTCCCCTGTTCTTCTTTATTTTGCAAGTCAGAGTCACTCGCAGGCTGGCCGCTTTCAGGATTGCACTGGGGTCAGAGCAAAAGCCACACCTTGCCCCTCCTGCCCAGGGGCCGAGAGAGCACTTTTCTCTCCAGGATTCTAGCCTGCGACTTGAGACCGGCCTGGGTCCTACCTCTCACCCCTCCTGCCCTGCTGACCATGGACTGAAAGACGCTCCCTCCTGTGCCGCCCCCGGCCTGGAGACCATTTCCCCTGAAGGAGAATGTGCTCTTAGGGAGACGCGGAGGGAGCGGTGCGGGGGCGGCGGCTGCTCATTCTCGGTGCAGATTCACTTTAGGGTAGGAACAGCCAAGGTCTGAGGGATTTATAGAGGCCATTTGGCCATTTGGTAATGGAGCAGAGGCCAGACCCAGACGTCTTTGTATTCAGACCTCTTTCCAAACATCCAATTCTCTGTGCCCTTTGCTGATGCTGTTTGTGACCTTCCTTTTGACAGAGGCTGGGACAGCAGCGTTAGATATCAGGGGTGAGAGAAGGTCCTCCTCTTGTCTCGCCGATACCAACAATTCTACATAATGATCTTCTTTGGGGTTACAGTATTGTTCGCTCATTCAAAAACACATGTTCATTGAGCTGGGAACATTGGCTGGCTCGGCCCATCTGGAAACCTGTCCGTTAATCAAGAGTCTTTTAGTTGCCTGTCATAGAAATTTCTTCAAGTTCGCTTCGGCAAAAGAGGGAGGGGGGTTTATCCTAGGGATACAGGATTCTGTAACCTGTTCCCTATTCTCCTACAAATTACAGCATCATCCTGTATGACAGTGTGTCTAATAACGGAACGCACCTTGCTTATTTGAACATCTGGATTGACACGCGCGGCCTTGCAGGCTCTTGGGTGGATAGCGCTCGTCTTCCTGGGTGAATGCTCTTTTACTGTCATTATATTTGGGTTTGGGGAACTTCAAATAAAATCTAACCCCATTTGCATGCGCTTCCAGCTAGCTCGTTTAGGCTTAATTAGATGGATGTATTCAAGAACAGTGAAGGGCCTGAAAAATTCTCAGGGGAAAAAAAAAAAAGACCCAGGATGAATTGGAAAGCTGGAGGGCAGGCTCTGCTCATGATGGGCTTAGACACTCCGTGGCTGCGACCTCGATCGCGTGCCCGAGTTGTCCTGAGCTTGCAGTTCCAGCCCCACCCACAGGTGCAGGCACGGCCCTTTGCGGGCTCCGAGGAGACCCCCTGGTTTCATAAATCCTCCTCTACTCAGCTCCACAGAGGAGCGGGGACCATGCGAAAGTCCCTTGGCACTCGAGTGTCCGGGCACCGTTGAGACGGGGCAGGGCGATGTCTCCTGCACGTTCTCCACAGAGACCCTCGTGCCCTGTGGGGCATGGTAAGAGTCACCTTCTCGTCCCCCGGATCGGATCATCTTGAGGGATCCCTTCCAGGCCACGCTCTTCCTACGTTCCTCCTCCTGTTTCCAGAAGGAGGGAGACCAGCGGCTGGGCGACTGGACGAGCAGGCAGGACTCTGACCCCAGGAAGGACTCGGTTCCTCTCTAGCTTCCCTAGTGATTCCGGGAGCTCTTCTGCTCCAACCTGGCAGCCCAGGAGTGCGCAGGGAGCCTGCTGGGGGGTGGACTCGGCCCCCAGCAGATCCTGTGTGGCAGCCTGCAGCTCAGTGATGATTCTCCGGGTCACTCCTGGGCACACTAAAGGCGGGGGAGCTCTGCTGGGGAAACTGCTTCGGTTTCTCTGCAGGACTTGGCCGCAACCACTGGACGGTCTCTTGTCTGGGAGGAAGGCCAAGGTCTTGGTTGCTCATGTTCTCCATCTTCTGTGGAAGGACTGGAGTCGGGGGTATTCAGTAGCCCATGGGTGGATGGATGGATGGGTGGATAGATGGGTGGATGGATGATGGAGAAATCAAGTGTATGTGCTTGTTGGGCATGGGGGTTCTAGTCCTAGTGGGGAAATTTTAGGACAGAAAGGAGAGAAACACCTTTGAGCAGCCTTGTGGCATCTGGTGTTTCTCGACTGTCCAGCTTGGGGGAGGCAGTTGACGTCCATCATTTGCCCACTGACCTCACTACGTGAATATCAACACTACCATATTGTGGGTGTGCAGTTCTCTCTCTCTCCTGCCCTAGTGCCACTTGGTACTGGCATGAGCTAGGGCTTGCCAGAACCCTACCATGCTTGCTCTCTGAATCTGTGGGTGCCGTCCCTCCCCTGTCCTTCTGTCTCGAAGGTCAGATAGGGTGTGCTGGTTGTGTTGCACCCATGAGGCCAGCCGGGAGTGCTGGGGAGTGGCACGCCCAGGAGTAGCTCTCAACCAGCAGCGGGCCCGACCTGGTGAGCCCATGCCCCTTGGTGGGGTCACCGGGTGGCATGCTCCAGCCAGCTCCCAGAGTCCCTTTTGGGATGGAGCCCAGGGCCACCCAGTGGTGACCTGCAGTCCACACTGCATTGGTCGCCTCCTGGCCCTGCCCCTCCTCCTGGCTTCCCTTCTGCTGTTTTCTGAGATCTCCCCAGAAATATGTCGTCTGCATTCAAATCCCTCGCTCCAGTCTCCTTCTAGGAAACCAAATGGGGGACAGAATGTGTTAGATGGCAGCAGCCACAGGCAGGCGTTCTGGGCTTTTCTGTTTCTCTTGACCACGACCCTAGGCAGCAGGTGCCCACCCCGTGTCCTGGGGAGGGAAAAGAGGCAAAGGGAGGCCAAGTCTCCCCCAGCCTGCAGGGGTACAGCGAGGCTCAGGCCTGCTTCTGTGTGATGTCGGAAGCTCGGGCTTCCAGGGCTGTGCTGGAGAGGTGGCCCTTCCTCCTGTGAGGGCTCAGAGGGAGCAGAGGAGGGGGAGATGCAGGCCCAGGGGCAGGCACCCTGGTCCAGGGAGGCTGGACAGTGCCCAGAGAAAGCAGGATGATCTGGGTTTCTCTGTGGACAGTCCAGGCGTGCAGGGGACCTGGGCACCAGGGTACAGGAAAGGCCACGGCAGACAGATGGGGAGAGGGAAGGGGAACTGCCTGCCACCCACCGCAGCTGCAGGGCCACTCCCACGTGGGCGTCCAGGTCCACTCTGGGTGGCAGTGTGGCAGGCAGGCTTCTCCTCACGTGTCCCACTGACTGCTCGTGGTTTTCTGGGGCCCCATGCAGGGGGCGAACCTGAGGCCGCTTCCCACCTCAGAGCCAATGAGACCCACGATCGGTTCTTGCCGTCTGCCTGGGGCCCTGGAGTCGAGGGTGGGTACCCGGGCCTCTTGGAGGAACAGACCGAGTTTAGAATCCTCTGGGGACCAAAGGCACATTGACAGTTGGAGGAGGCATTCACTTTCCAAAAGCACAGTCCCCCCCCCGTCCCCCCTGCCCACTAAAATAGAGAGTTCATTTTTAATTTGAACCTCGTGGCAAACCTAGGCAAAGTGCAGAATCACAGCTTCACTCTAACTTCCTGGGGCAAGGACGAGGGCAATCCAGAGGTGCCAGGGGCCGGGTTGAGGGACACTGACCTTCTGGTGCGTGCCCTCTGGGGTGGGCTGGGAAGCCGCGCAGTGGTGGGGCGGCCCTTTCTGAGCCTGTGTCCTCCTCCTCCTCCAGGAGCTCCTTGGTCTCATCAAAGTGGCCGTGGGGCGAGTTCTGACTCGGGAGTCTTGTTTTCTTGGCTTTGTACAGATGGGAGGCAGGGAGCCCCCAGATCTGGGTGAAGGCGCACCCGCCTGCGAGGAAGGCTGGACTCTCTAGATAATGCCGTGGCTCCTGCCGGCCTTGGAAGCTCGGGCAGAACCTGCAGCGTCTCAGTTTCCCGGGTGGCGGGAGGATTCCGACTCACGCGTCTAGTCCAGCCCATCCCATCCTCCTCAGCTCACGGTACGTGGTGAGGTTCTCCAGATTCCAAAGGAAACAGATCCAATTTCCTTTAGTTAAGGACGTGCCCAGGACATTTGGGTGGGGTCAGGTGGAAATCACACTGGGACACGTTCTCTTTGGGCGTAACTAGTAATCGCCAGGTCAGGTGGTCAACGTGAGATCCGCACCGAGGTCCTATGGCAAGCAACGGCTTTCCTAAAGTGAGCCATGCTTCCGGGAAGCTAAGGGGTGGGTGTCTTTCTCTTAGTGCTCCCGTCTGGAAGGTCCTGGAGCCGCCTTCTCAGAGGTCATGCCTTGCAGAGTGTCTCTAGAGCACAGAGAGCCTGGTGCAGGTTTGGGCGGCTCCAGCCACTGGAGCACCTCTGTGAATTCCAGAGAAGAAGTGGGAGAAATCTGGTGGTCCAAGTGCACGTCCAAGGACTTGACTTAGCCAAGCCGTCTAGGTTACGGGATCCCCTTCACGAATGTTCTGATGCTGGAGTTCTAGTCTGTGGGTTTCCTGCAGATGGAAGAGGGAGACGAGGATCCCCACCCTGGCCAGGTCCCTGTAAAGCGCCAGCGTGGGGATCTCGGCAGACGCCTTCTGACTAGCTTGTTCTTTCAGGAGCCAAGTTCTGGATCTCATTTTTGGAGTTCCCGAGTCATATGCCTTTATAGACCAGGGGACATGAGGTTTCTATCAGAGCCACGGAAGGCACCGGTTAGAGGTCTGGGCTTGGCCGGGCAGCCCTCACCCAAGCTGCGTCAACAGCCGGAAAGTCTGCGCAGAGCCTGGGTGCTCAGCCTGTCACCTTCCTGGTACGCAGATTGCTGGCAGCGAGGGGTGGAGAACTGGTCCTCCTCCTCGGGTTCCCACATCTTCCGCTCTGGCTGCGGGTCACTGTGCTTCTGTGACAGTAATCCATCTAAGTGGATTTTCTGCTATCCTGCACCAAGATCCACCCACCATCGTCCGTCTTTGGCCCTGACCGTGAGGTGGCCAGCTCCCTGTGGTCCTTCCTCACTTTGAAGTTTAAACCTCGTTGTTCTTTCCTCCTTCTTCCCTGGCCTGGCTGAGAAGAGAGGGTCAAGCCTGGGCCCTGGGGCTGCCTGGTGCCATCTGTCTCCTTGCCAACCAGGAAGGCCTGGAGGTCCCTGTGTGGAGTGGGCGTCCAGGAGGCCTCCTGCTGGGTGCATTTGAGTCTTTAGCCCGTGCAGGAGGAGGCCCTGTCCTCGGGGCCTCTCTGAGTGGGCTGTGGCCCTGGAGGCCTTCCCCAGGGCGGTCAAGGGAGAAGCCAACGCTGCGTTTTCTGTTTCCTGCGGCAGCCTTGCTTTCCTGCCCTCTGGGGAAATTAGCTGCTGGCGTGGACAGAGGGAAGATCAACAGGACTAACCTGAAATATGCATTAGAGTTCAGCTATTTTTGGAGGTTTCTAAGATCGAAATGGCTGAGATCTCACCAGTTCCCATCTGCCCTGAATTAACCTTGAGGTTTGTGGGGGGAAGCGAGGGGCCGGGCACGTTGGAACACTCGGCCGAGACTCGCATGATTTGTGGATCTGGGAGAAAGAATCATGGCCGGGAAGGGCCACCCCTCTTGTGGGTAGCTCTGAGAGGAGATGGGGAAGTCGGTGGTGTAGGGAGGTACCTGGGCTTGGAACCCAAGGGGGGAGACTGGGGGATCCCCGCTATGACGCAGAAGAGGTTACTCCTGGGGACAAAGTTGGAACTTCCGTCCTCAGGAAGGGGAAGGGCAGGGTCTACCCAACCGGCACAGAGTTCTTCCTTTTGGAGTGAGGAAAACGTCTTGGAACTGAAAGGAAAACAAGAAATGCCCTGAATTGTTTGCCTTAAATCGGCTGGTGGTTGTTCTGTGTTAGGGGGTTGGTCTGTGTTAGGTGGTTGGTCTGAGTTAGGTGGTTGGTCTGTGTTAGGTGGTTGGTCTGTGTTAGGGGGTTGGTCTGTGATAGGTGGTTGGTCTGTGTTAGGGGGTTGGTCTGTGTTAGGGGGTTGGTCTGTGATAGGTGGTTGGTCTGTGTTAGGTGGTTGTTCTGTGTTAGGGGGTTGGTCTGTGTTAGGGGGTTGGTCTGTGATAGGTGGTTGGTCTGTGTTAGGGGGTTGGTCTGTGTTAGGGGGTTGGTCTGTGATAGGTGGTTGGTCTGTGTTAGGGGGTTGGTCTGTGTTAGGGGGTTGTTCTGTGTTAGGCGGTTGGTCTGTGTTAGGTGGTTGGTCTGTGTTAGGGGATTGGTCTGTGTTAGGTGGTTGGTCTGTGTTACGGGGTTGGTCTGTGTTAGGTGGTTGGTCTGTGTTAGGGGGTTGGTCTGTGTTAGGGGGTTGGTCTGTGTTAGGGGGTTGGTCTGTGTTAGGGGGTTGGTCTGTGTTAGGCGGTTGGTCTGTGTTAGGGGGTTGGTCTGTGTTAGGTGGTTGGTCTGTGTTAGGGGGTTGGTCTGTGTTAGGTGGTTGGTCTGTGTTAGGCGGTTGGTCTGTGTTAGGGGGTTGGTCTGTGTTAGGTGGTTGGTCTGTGTTAGGGGGTTGGTCTGTGTTAGGTGGTTGGTCTGTGTTAGGTGGTTGGTCTGTGTTAGGCGGTTGGTCTGTGTTAGGTGGTTGGTCTGTGTTAGGTGGTTGGTCTGTGTTAGGCGGTTGGTCTGTGTTACGGGGTTGGTCTGTGTTAGGGGGTTGTTCTGTGTTAGGTGGTTGGTCTGTGTTAGGTGGTTGGTCTGTGTTAGGTGGTTGGTCTGTGTTAGGCGGTTGTTCTGTGGTAGGTGGTTGGTCTGTGTTAGGTGGTTGGTCTGTGTTGGGTGGTTGGTCTGTGTTAGGGGGTTGGTCTGTGTTGGGTGGTTGTTCTGTGTTGGGTGGTTGGTCTGTGTTAGGGGGTTGGTGTGTGTTAGGTGGTTGGTGTGTGTTAGGTGGTTGGTGTGTGTTAGGTGGTTGGTCTGTGTTAGGGGGTTGTTCTGTGTTAGGGGGTTGTTCTGTGTTAGGGGGTTGGTCTGTGTTAGGGGGTTGGTCTGTGTTAGGGGGTTGGTCTGTGTTAGGTGGTTGGTCTGTGTTGGGTGGTTGGTCTGTGTTAGGGGATTGGTCTGTGTTAGGGGGTTTTTCTGTGTTAGGGGGTTGTTCTGTGTTAGGGGGTTGTTCTGTGTTAGGCGGTTGTTCTGTGTTAGGGGGTTGGTCTGTGTTAGGGGGTTGGTCTGTGTTAGGGGGTTGGTCTGTGTTGGGTGGTTGGTCTGTGTTAGGGGATTGGTCTGTGTTAGGGGATTGGTCTGTGTTAGGGGATTGGTCTGTGTTAGGTGGTTGGTCTGTGTTAGGGGGTTGGTGTGTGTTAGGTGGTTGGTGTGTGTTAGGTGGTTGGTCTGTGTTAGGGGCTTGGTCTGTGTTAGGGGGTTGTTCTGTGTTAGGGGGTTGTTCTGTGTTAGGGGCTTGGTCTGTGTTAGGGGCTTGGTCTGTGTTAGGGGGTTGGTCTGTGTTAAGTGATTGGTCTGTGGTAGGTGGTTGGTCTGTGGTAGGTGGTTGGTCTGTGTTACGGGGTTGGTCTGTGTTAGGGGGTTGGTCTGTGTTAGGGGGTTGGTGATTGTTAGATGGTTGGTCTTGTGTTAGGTGGTTGGTCTGTGTTAGGTGGTTGGTTTTGTGGTAGGTGGTTGGTCTGTGTTAGGTGGTGGTTATTTGTTCGGTGGTTGGTTTTGTGTTAGGGGGTTGGTCTGTGTTAGGGGGTTGGTCTGTGTTAGGGGGTTGGTCTGTGTTAGGTGGTTGGTCTGTGTTAGGTGGTTGGTCTATGTTGGGTGGTTGGTCTATGTTGGGTGGTTGGTCTGTGGTAGGTGGTTGTCTGTGTCAGGGGGTTGGTCTGTGTTAGGTGGTTGGTCTGTGTTAGGGTGGTTGGTCTGTGTTAGGGTGGTTGGTCTGTGTTAGGTGGTTGGTCTGTGTTAGGGGGTTGGTCTGTGTTAGGTGGTTGGTCTGTGTTGGGTGGTTGGTCTGTGTTAGGGGATTGGTCTGTGTTAGGGGGTTTTTCTGTGTTAGGGGGTTGTTCTGTGTTAGGGGGTTGTTCTGTGTTAGGGGGTTGTTCTGTGTTAGGGGGTTGGTCTGTGTTAGGGGGTTGGTCTGTGTTAGGTGGTTGGTCTGTGTTGGGTGGTTGGTCTGTGTTAGGGGATTGGTCTGTGTTAGGTGGTTGGTCTGTGTTAGGTGGTTGGTCTGTGTTAGGTGGTTGGTCTGTGTTAGGTGGTTGGTCTGTGTTAGGGGGTTGGTCTGTGTTAGGTGGTTGGTCTGTGTTAGGGGCTTGGTCTGTGTTAGGGGGTTGTTCTGTGTTAGGGGGTTGTTCTGTGTTAGGGGCTTGGTCTGTGTTAGGGGCTTGGTCTGTGTTAGGGGGTTGGTCTGTGTTAGGGGGTTGGTCTGTGTTAAGTGGTTGGTCTGTGGTAGGTGGTTGGTCTGTGGTAGGTGGTTGGTCTGTGTTAGGGGGTTGGTCTGTGTTAGGGGGTTGGTCTGTGTTAGGGGGTTGGTGATTGTTAGATGGTTGGTCTTGTGTTAGGTGGTTGGTCTGTGTTAGGTGGTTGGTTTTGTGGTAGGTGGTTGGTCTGTGTTAGGTGGTGGTTATTTGTTCGGTGGTTGGTTTTGTGTTAGGGGGTTGGTCTGTGTTAGGGGGTTGGTCTTGTGTTACGTGGTTGGTCTGTGTTAGGTGGTTGGTCTGTGTTAGGGGGTTGGTCTGTGTTAGGGGGTTGGTCTGTGTTAGGTGGTTGGTCTGTGTTAGGTGGTTGGTCTATGTTGGGTGGTTGGTCTATGTTGGGTGGTTGGTCTGTGGTAGGTGGTTGTCTGTGTCAGGGGGTTGGTCTGTGTTAGGTGGTTGGTCTGTGTTAGGGTGGTTGGTCTGTGTTAGGGTGGTTGGTCTGTGTTAGGGGGTGGTCTGTGTTAGGGGGTTGGTCTGTGTTAGGTGGTTGGTCTGTGTTAGGGTGGTTGGTCTGTGTTAGGGGGTTGGTCTGTGTTAGGTGGTTGGTCTGTGTTAGGGTGGTTGGTCTGTGTTAGGGTGGTTGGTCTGTGTTAGGGGGTTGGTCTGTGTTAGGGGGTTGGTCTGTGTTAGGTGGTTGATCTGTGTTAGGGTGGTTGGTTTGTGTTAGGGTGGTTGGTCTGTGTTAGGTTGTTGTTCTGTGTTAGGTGGTTGGTCTGTGTTAGGTGGTTGGTCTGTGTTAGGTGGTTGGTCTATGTTGGGTGGTTGGTCTATGTTGGGTGGTTGGTCTGTGGTAGGTGGTTGTCTGTGTCAGGGGGTTGGTCTGTGTTAGGTGGTTGGTCTGTGTTAGGGTGGTTGGTCTGTGTTAGGGTGGTTGGTCTGTGTTAGGGGGTTGGTCTGTGTTAGGGGGTTGGTCTGTGTTAGGTGGTTGATCTGTGTTAGGGTGGTTGGTTTGTGTTAGGGTGGTTGGTCTGTGTTAGGGGGTTGGTCTGTGTTAGGGGGTTGGTCTGTGTTAGGCGGTTGGTCTGTGTTAGGGGGTTGGTCTGTGTTAGGGGGTTGGTCTGTGTTAGGTGGTTGGTCTGTGTTAGGGTGGTTGGTCTGTGTTAGGTTGTTGTTCTGTGTTAGGTGGTTGGCCTGTGTTAGGTGGTTAGTTTTGTGTTAGGTGGTTGGTCTGTGTTAGGTCGTTGGTTTTGTGTTAGATGGTTGGTCTGTGTTGGATGGTTGGTATGTGTTAGGTGGGTTAGGTGGTTGGTTTTGTGTTAGGGGGTTGGTTTGTGTTGGGTGGTTGGTTTGTTTTATGGGGTTGGTTTGTGTTAGGTGGTTGGTTTTGTGTTGCGTGGTTGGTTTGTGTTAGGTGGTTTGTTTTGTGTTGGGTTGTTGGTTTTGTGTTAGGTGATTGGTCTGTGTTAGGGTGTTGGTCTTTGTTAGGTGGTTGGTCTGTGTTAGGCGGTTGGTCTGTGTTAGGGGGTTGGTCTGTGTTAGGGGGTTGGTCTGTGTTAGGGGGTTGGTGTGTTAGGTGGTTGGTGTGTTAGGGGGTTGGTCTGTGTTAGGGGGTTGGTCTGTGTTAGGGGGTTGGTCTTTGTTAGGTGATTGGTTTGTGTTAGGTGGTTGGTTTTGTGTTAGGTGGTTGGTTTTGTGTTAGGGGGTTGGACTGTGTTAGGGAGTTGGTCTATGTTAGGGAGTTGGTCTATGTTAGGGGGTTGGACTGTGTTGGGTGGTTGGTTTTGTGTTAGGTGGTTGGTTTTGTGTTGGGTGGTTGGTTTTGTGTTAGGTGGTTGGTTTTGTGTTAGGGGGTTGGTTTGTGTTAATAATCCAAAAACAAAAGCCACAGAAAAGGGGTCATGGCGCAGTGCAGTGGTCCCCCGGATCCTGGCTGCACCCCGGGGTCTCGGGAGCTTGAGCCTGATTCCTGGTCAGAGCCCTCTGCAGATTCTCACCTGCGGCCGGGGAAGGATGCCTCAGGAGCCTCTTGGCTCCTCCACGTGCTTCCCGATCCGTGCCTGAGTGGAGTCGCCCTTCCCCTCGTCTTTTAGGTGGTCTTTGCTGATCATACAAGAAGAGCGCTGCAGTTGTCGTGGGAGGTGAGGGCAGGAGGGACAGGTAACTTGTGGCCTGAGCGGAAGGGGAAGGAGCTTCCAGGTTCCTTTCCTGTCAGCCCCGCCCAGCCCCGGGCGAGCTGGGCCCTGCAGCTCAGGAAAAGGCTCCTCAGGGCTGCGGCGCTTCACCTCGGCATGTTTAGTTCTTGAAACCACACTAAGCACTGAGCACTGGAAGGCATCAGACTTATACGGATTCCACTGGACTCATCTGCTTCCCCGAAGGCCCCGGCTCTTTGGCTGGATGCTGATAACGAGGAGGGAATCCGGGGCCCAGTGCTGCAGCTCGCCGCTGCATGGTGTTGTCAAGGGGCAATGGCGCCCTGACCCTCAGTGTCCAGGGTGCACAAGCCACTGCGTGCCAGGCCCCTCCTGTTCCCAGATGGGAGTCGTTTTATTCCATCACAATGGAGGCTGCTGAGCCACGGCCGGCGGAGTCGGTCACCTGCTCTGGGTCACACCTTGGAGAAGCAACTGGGCCAGGGCCTGGGCCCCGACCACCCCCTTTCCCTGCTTGTTTCTGGGGCCAGCTGTGACCTCAGTGCAGAGGGGACCTGAGCAGGTGGGAGGGGCAACTCAAAGAGAAAGCCCTTGGCCTGCGGGTCAGGAGCTCTCCTGCCCAGCAGGCAGCCAGGCCGCGTGTGTGGCTCCATGCCTTGAAACTAATTAAAACTGCACACAATTAAAAACATCATTTCTCAGCCCCATTTCACGTGCGCAGCAGCCATCTGTGGTTGGTGGCCACCCACGGGACAGTTCAGAATGTTCCCACCTTTCCGGGGAGTTCAAAACCAGACCTTTGGACCAACCTCAAGTTCCCAGTGGGTCCCAGCTCAGCTTTCTGTCCATTCTTTTTTTTTTTGGGGGGGGGGTGTTGGTGGTGCTGGGGATTGATCAGGGACCCTTGGCCACTGAGCCCCATCCCAGCCCTATTTTGTATTTTATTTAGAGTCGGGGCTCACTGAGTGCTCAGTGCCTCACTGTGGCTGAGGCTGGCTTTGAACTCTTGATCCTCCTGCCTCAGCCTCCTGAGCCGCTGGGATCACAGGCACGGGCCACTGCACCTGTCTAACTTTCTGTCCGTTTTTTATGGAGATGGTGACTGTTATGTGGTTGTGTCTCTTATTTTACGGAGTTGACCATGGTCACCATGCTCTTTCCAAAGCTCACGTGTTTCTCTCTTTTTTTTTGGACACTGAGGATTGAACCTGGTGGGGGGGGGGGTGGTGCTTTAACACTGAGCTGCATTCCCAGTCCTTTTTATTTTTATTTCGAGTCAGGGTCTTACTAAGTTGTTGAGGCTGGCCTTGAACTTGTGATCCTCCTGCCTCAGCCTCCGGGGTCTAGCTGGCTTGTTTTCCTCTCTGGCTCCTGTGTGTTAGTGTTTTCTTTGCTGGAATGACACGCTAACACACAGTGGCGTGAAACACACACTCAGTACTTAGGGTTCTGGGGTTCAGACTCTGAAAGGGGCTCACAGGGCTCTGCCTGGGGCAGGCCATGCTGCCTTCCTTCCTGAACGCTCTGGGAGGGTCTGTTTCCTGCCTTTCCCAGCCTCGAGAGGCCTCCACATCCCCAACTCAGGGCCCTTCCTGCGTCTTGGAAGTCAGCCATGAGCATCCAGGTCTTTCCTGCATCTCGCCAGCCTGACCTTCTCTCTGTGTCCCCCTCCCACACTTAAGGACCCTGGTGAGGCCATGGAGCCACGTTGGGACTCGGGGTCCTCTGTTTTTCAAGGCTGGCTCATCTGCAACCTGAACTCCGGCGTTAGTTCCCTCTGCCGTGTGACATAAGGTCGCCACAGGCTTTGGGAAGAGGCAGAAATCTCTGGGAGGCCATCTTTGGGGGGTATGTCTTTGAGGGTGGAGGAGGCCCGGTGGCTGAGAGGCCAACTTGTGGCTTGAGACCCAGTGGAGGCGGGCGGGTCAGCGCAGGGACTTTCTGGAACCAGACTACCTGGCTTTGGGCCTTGCTCTGGGACTTTGCCCAAACATCTCTGAGCCTGGGTTTTCTCACCCATAAGTAAGTGGAGACGGTGCAGGATGCTCCCCTTGCAGAGGCGTGGCGAGGATTAGAAAAGATAATGCGTGTGAAGTCTTGGCAGATAGTGAACCTCAAATGTCAGTTACCATTTGGAAGCTAAAAATGCCTTCGCATTCCCGCGTGAGTGCGTTCTAAATCTGAGATGGCTCCAGATTCCATGCATGTCGAGAACCGTTCTGTTCCCCGCCCCTGTGTGTGTGTGATGGCCCCTCTGAGTCGATGGTCATCGAGCCCTGTGTGGAAGGGGCTCCTGCCTCTTCAGAAGCGGCCCGGAGCCTCGCCTCTGCCGTGTGCCTGGATGAGGGCACCCGCCGGCCGGAGGCGTGAGGGGACCCGTGCTGTGCTTCTAGGGGCCCCATGGAGACA
This sequence comes from Ictidomys tridecemlineatus, assembly GCF_052094955.1. Taxonomy (NCBI): domain Eukaryota; kingdom Metazoa; phylum Chordata; class Mammalia; order Rodentia; family Sciuridae; genus Ictidomys; species Ictidomys tridecemlineatus. The sequence continues at coordinate 142,848,561 of NC_135486.1, forward strand.
CTTCGTCATCTTGACTGCAGGAAATCGGCTCCTGCTGACGTCTTTCAGGAAATTCCCAGAACTCCTGGGTGACAGGGGAATCTATTTGGACCATTCTAATGACGCTTGTGTCCTCTCTGTAATGGTCTGCTAAAATATTCATCCCAGTTTAAAGGACCTAGAGACAGCAGTTCCACTCTATTTTAAATAAAAACATTTTTGAATGAGCAACGCATGCACGCAGTCCCGAGTTTGATGGGGTGTGCCACCTCCGCCTGGCGTTTCACCCCCCAGAGCTCACTGTGGCCCTGGGTGCCTCCCATGTGCTTGGCCTGAGCTCCTCTCCTGCCCCGTCCTGCACCAGAGGCGCACCTCGCTCACTGTTCTCGTTGGCTTCGCCCTCTCCTCTCCCTCCTCCCAAGTTTCATATTTTTGACACCGTCCTGTATGGCTAGAAAGAGGAGTGTTTCGCTGCATGGATAAACCTTCCGGTGTCTTATCAATCACACATGCACAGTTTCTGCGTCATCCCCGCTGATTCACGCTGTTCCTGATGCTGCCAGTGACCTTCCACGCGTGCCACCGGAGGATCACAGCGGGGTTGCTGGGTCACACCGTGTGCATTTTTAACGTGAAAAGATTGTGCCAACGTGCTCTTGAAAGATGTTTATGCGTTTCTCATCTCGCAAGCAATTAGGGAAGGGACTGTTTCCCCACAATCCCAACGCCACAATTTGTTATCAAACGTTGATTTTTGCCAATTAGAAGTTAAAAATATGTTGCTATAGTTTTCATTCGCGTTTATCTTGTAATTAGTGTGGGGGAGCGTATTTTCCTGTGTTTGAGAACCACTTACGTTTTCTCTTCTTCTTTTTTCTTATTTGCAGTCCCGGAGCCTGGTGCATGCCAGGCGAGTGCTCTACCACTGAGCCACACCCCCAGCCCCTGTATTTTCTTCTTATTTGAAGGAAATGTGTCCATTTTTTAATCGAGTGGTTGGCCTTTTTATACTGGTTTATAGGCTTTCTTTATTTGTAGGAAATGACCGTTTCTTCTGGTTCACAAAAATATTCCCCCTGAGTTTTTTTTGTCTTTTTTTTTTTTAAATAATGACTTTATTTATTTTTCAGTGTGGTGCTGAGCCTCGAACCCAGTGCCTCGCACATGCTAGGCTCCACCACTGAGCCACAACCCAGCCCTTTTTATGTCTTTTAATATTATTGCTTTTCAAGGCAGAAATTGCTTATTTTATTTGTTAAAATGTGCCTCTCCTATACGGATTGGGAATTTTAAGTAGTCCTTAATCTTTCTTTTCATCAAGAGTTTATAAAAGGAAATCTACCCTTTCCTTTAGTGTTTTAACAGTTCTATTATCTTACGTTTTGATCCTTTACCCATCTGGAAGTCGTTTTTCTGCAGGGAGGGAATCAGGACTTGACTTTCCCTCTCTCCAGATGGCGCCCAGTTGCTACCACCAGGGAGCACCCGTCTCTCCCGACAGCACCCAGGACGGTGTGCGCTAACCCCGCGTTCTCTGTTCCGAGGTAGGGAACCTCTTTGAGGCCCTGCATCTGGTCTCGGGACACCTCCAAAGCACAGGGAAGGAAGCAGATTCTGCTCAGCTGGCCCACGTAGACTTGGCCGGTGGCTTCTGTCCGGGAATAAACTCAGGCTGGGGGTGGGGACTAATTGGAAGGAAGGGCACAGGGGTTAAAGAATTCCTCCCTCCTGTTAGGCACAGTCACCTCCCTCAGGACTGGGAGGTTTCAAATGGCCACACTGGAGAGTCGGGGTGAAGAATGAGCTGACCTCCCGTCTTGCAGAGACCGAGGATGATCCTCATGACAATATCGATGCTTAGAAACCACCCGCCTGGTGCGCTGGGCAGTGTGAGCAGGTAGTTTCCCTGATCTTCTGGCACCTGGTAAATTAGCGTTTTCGTTCTCTCGTCACTTTAAGAGGGTAGTGGAGATGCTGTGAGGTAGAGAAGGGGTTTGGACTCGGATGTGACCGACTTCAAATCTGAACTCTTATCCACTCTGCGTTGCAGGGCCTTGGGGACAACAAAGCCAGTGAAGTCACACGTCTTCATGAATTCATTCCGTATTCCCTTGGCCATTACTAACGGGAGTCAGAAAATCACGGATCTTTAGGGCCAGGCAGGAAACATGGGTGGAAGTTGCCCAGATGGAATGTCACAGGAGGTGACGAGAAAGGTGGCCACTGGGTGTGGGACAAGAGCAGCCCAGGATTGCCCAATCTGAAGGCTTACCAGGGGAACCCCGCGTCTAGATTTTCATATGAAACCTCCCAGTTTTCCTGTGTCGACAGATCCTATGGTGAGGCATGTTCTTTGGAAACTTGTACTTAATTCTGAAAGCTTCCTTAGAGACGGTGCATTAAAAGCGCGGCTTATCCACCGGGTATGACTCGGCAGTGGGAAGGAGTGGATTCCTGATGTGCCCACCGCATGAGTGAATCCCGGGAGCAGTGGCTGGGCACGAGACGCCGGACACAACGGGGGACATGTGGCACGCATCCATGATTTGACATTCTAGGACAGACAGAATCAACCGAGGATGAGGGCGGAGCAGCTGTGCGGGAACCAGGCCGCTTCTTGGGGACAGTCATACTCACAGCTGGACAGGACTTTGGGTTCTGTTGGTACATGCAGTTTTCAGAACCCCAATCAAATGTACCCTTGAAACGTGTGTGCTTCAGTCTGTGTAGATCAGATACAAAAGATCCGAGGACAAACCGTTGAAGCCTAGTTGTGAAACTCTAGATGTGATGTATTTACGAGGAAGTACACCCACACCTGCAATTTACTTTGAAATGAACCAAGAAGAAGATAAATTGATGGATGGGTGGAGGGAGGAAAAGATGGGTGGATTGGTAAAACATCAAGTTTGGTAAAATGTTGATGGATCAAGGTGGCCACGTGTTTAAAAATGTTCATAGCAACGTGTTGGGAAAAATTAGAAAAATAAAGCAAAAAAGAAAAAAGCCCCAAACCTGTGTCTGAGCACATGAGCACACACACACCTATGGGCTAGGTCTGGCTCGGGGACACCGGCTTCTGGGTTTTGCTCTGTGCCATCCCACTCCTGCCCCCGTCACATGCTGTGGGCTGAGCGCGTTGGTGGTTCAGGCACTGCTGCTGCGGCCCCCAGCTCTTTGTTCTTCACCGCCGAGCGAGCGCGGGCTTGATGGAGCTGGCATGGTTCAGTGAGTGCAGGTGGGAGAGGATCCATCAGCGGATGACATCATTAACATTTCTGCAGCGTTATCCGTCTGAGATGGGAGCGCAGCCTGGCCTCTTTCTCATTAATCAAGGGCAGGGAAGGAAACCATTTTGGCAACACAGCACTTTAGCCCCTTCTGCTAATCCATCTTCCTGCATTGACACTCTTCCCACGCCACATTTAAATTCAGGGGAGATGGAAATTAGCCCAGAGCCGTCCCTTCATTAGGGAGCTGGACTTTTGAAGAGCGTTTGCAGGTGGCAGTGCCATCCCCGAGCACACGTAACCTTGACCCACAGCGGCACTTCCACGCCATTGGCTGGCCGTGCCCAGTGCCCACCCGGGGCCCTGGTCTGTGTTTGGGATGGTGGAGAATATGAGCAAGCTGTGTCCACCCTGGAGGGACCAGGAGAGAGCAGCTTCCCTTCTGAACACAACTTCTAAAAGTGGCACCTTTTCAATAATTTAAAGAGGCAATTTATTGTCATAACAACTGTTAAGACCAGGAGGAATACAGATGAGAGGAAGCCAGGGCCAGTCTTGTAAATACGTGATCGACTCCTCCGAGGTCAAACCTGGAGACATTTCAAGACTGCAGACAAAGGTAGCCTCTTTTTATACCCCTGTGCCATGCTTGTTGAATTATTCACTGAATTATATACTCCCCCTCCTTGAAGGAGAATATCACCAATGATGTCATGCTTTTGACTTGCTTTGGCTAGTAAAATGTGAGCAGAAGTGACATGAGTCACTTCCAAGCAGAAGATTTAAGAACCATGTTCTCTTTTCCCTTTGCCAAAGTGCTGTCCCAGATCTCAACTGCTCCAGCAGCCCGGGTCCCAGAGAAGAGATGTGGAGCAGAGTCGCAGCAACCTGGATGGATAGACCATAGGAGCAAGAAACACTGATTTGTTATTGATCAGTCACTGAGCTATGGAGGGCCTTTTGTTACTGCAGCATCGACTGGCGTCTCCTAACTGATACTCTCCCAAGACATCAAAGGTGCTCTCCTGGTCCGGTGCCTTGGATACCATCCTCTTACCATAAAACCTTCTCCATAAAACTCTGCTTGTTTGAAATCGTGAGAAGTACACAGTATAAGATACCCTGGATAAAGAGAAGACCATGCGATTTAGGCTTTGAAAGGGTGCATGCTATGGGAAGAAGGGGGATGGGCTGGTGGAGCCGGGATGGCCATTAGTCACAGGGGACCATGGGGCAATACAGAGACTGGTCCAGGGTTGAACAGGCTGAGCTCTCACTCTGGCCTGATCTTCACTAGCTGCGTGGCACCGAGTCGACCTTCGGCCTCTGTGATCCCCTCTTCACACCTGCTGGAAGGACAATGTCAGCTGTGGGACCAGCCATCAGGGTGTGCTCATGTTCTCCTCCTCCTCCTGCTCCTCCTCCTGCTGCTCCTCCTCCTGCTCCTCCTCCTGCTGCTCCTCCTGCTCCTCCTCCTGCTCCTCCTGCTCCTCCTGCTGCTCCTCCTCCTCCTGCTCCTGTTCCTCCTCTTCCTGCTCCTCCTCTTCCTCTTCCTCCTGCTCCTCCTCCTCCTGCTCCTCCTCCTCTTCCTCCTGCTCCTCCTTCTCCTCCTCCTCTTTCTGCTGCTCATGTCCTCCTGCTCCTCCTCCTCCTCCTCCTGCTCCTCCTTCTCCTCCTCCTCCTCCTTCTGCTGCTCATGTCCTCCTGCTCCTCCTCCTCCTCCTCCTGCTCCTCCTTCTCCTCCTCCTCCTCCTTCTCCTCTTCCTGCTCCTCCTCCTGCTCCTCCACCTCCTGCTCCTCCTCCTCTTCCTCCTGCTCCTCCTCCTCCTCTTCCTCCTGCTCCTCCTCCTTCTGCTGCTCATGTCCTCCTCCTCCTCCTGCTCCTCCTCCTCCTGCTCCTCCTCCTGCTCCTCCTCCTGCTCCTCCACCTCCTGCTCCTCCTCCTGCTGCTCCTCCTGCTCCTCCTTCTCCTCCTCCTCCTGCTGCTCATGTCCTCGTCCTCCTCCTCCTGCTCCTCCTCCTCCTCCTGCTCCTCCTCCTCCTCCTGCTCCTCTTGCTCCTCCTCCTCCTGCTGCTCATGTCCTCCTCCTCCTCCTGCTGCTCATGTCCTCCTCCTCCTCCTCCTGCTCCTCCTGCTCCTCCTCCTCCTGCTGCTCATGTCCTCCTCCCGCTCCTCCTCCTCCTCCTGCTCCTCATTGGTTTGAGCGACATCAGGGAGCGGGTGGGAGGCTGAGAGTATCCCAGAGGGCTCCAGCTGCTCTGGGTCTCGTGTGGAGTTTCCTGGGAGACATGGCTGGGCGGCAGTGCTGCCACTGACTGGCCATCTTCACCTTGTTTGGACCAGGAACCAAAGGGAGGTCGGGTGAAAACATAGACCTAGCCTCAAAAAAAAAAAAAAATATATATATATATATATAAACTTGTAAAGTGAAAAAATTAAAATTATAGCAGGAACTGATTTTACTCTCTACAAAATGTGAATCAAGGCTTGTGATGAAGAATGCACATCACTTTTGAACAGGGCATTGTTTTCCTGCCGCCCGTAACCGTCCGTCAGTTGCATTAAGCATGAGTGGTGTTTCGTGATGTCTGTGCCAAGTGTGAGGCGAGGGAAGACCAGCGGTGGTCTCTCGTGGTGACGAAGTCATAAGGTGACTGTTGGGCGTCCACCTTCAAAGGAGGAAGACTTTCAGTTAGCGGTCCACTCACTGTCCCCCCCTTGAGGTTCGTGGACGCCCTGGCTTCTACCCAGGACTTTGGAGGGTCCGGTGGGATTAAGAACCTCTGAACTAGCTGAATTTTCTTGAGAAAGGCTCATTCCTTCTCTGAGCCTCGATGTCCTCAACTGGAAAATGGGCCCTTGCCCTGATGTTGTTCCTCAGTGTGGGATCAGGGTCTCTTCAGGTGAGCAGCCCTGTAGGGTCTGCATGGTGGACAATGGACCTCAAGGATTAGGACCAGGTAGGAAAGAGCACAACTTCCTGTTTTACTCCAAATCCTGTGAAATAACAAGAGGGTGAAGGGAGCAGAGGATGGGAGAACAGATAAAGCAACAGAACGGAAAACAAGAACCAGCGTCGTTCACCAGCCCAGCCAGGTGTTCTCTGCAGGTTGAAACCAGATTATGAATTTGTAGAAAGAAACTTTGGAAACCACGAAACAAACAAATCAGTGTTTTTTTTCATTTTTTTTGTTTGTTTGTTTTGGTGCCAGGGATTAAATCTAGGGGTGCTTAACCATTGAGCCACATCCTTAGCTCTTTTAAATATTTTATTTAGAGACAGGTCTCACTACGTTGCTTAGGGCCTTGCTGAGTTGCTGAGGCTGGCTCTGAATTTGCAATCTTCCTGTCTCAGCCTCCTGAGCTGCTGGGGTGACAGGCCTGAGCCACCTCGTGAAACAGGTATAGCAGTGCATGTAACTTCAGAGAGCCCTTACCTGGTGGTAAGATTTGCCCTTGCTTTTTCACAGTAGCCCTGTGATGTAGGTTTCGCTATTATCTCTGTTTTATGGTCAGGTGCCTGAGGTCCAGTGACTGGAGTTACCTCGCCCACGATCACACCATCAGGGACAGTTGAGGGGTCTGCCTGCCTGGCTTCGACGCCCAGGACCTGGGTCTCCTGCACAGTCATTAACTGATGAATTTAATCCACAGGCAGGAAGAAGCCGGATTTCTTGCTATCTTTTGTCCCACTAGAATGTGCAAGCTTAAGGAGCAAACACAAAACCCATTCTGACACCACTTCTGCATCTGGAAAAGCTTTGAGCTGTATCCCGGGGTCGGGATAATGAGGTCCTCACTAACCCTCAGGTTATTGGTGCAGGTGGGAGCTCTCTGGCTCTGGGGGTTGTCGGGGGGGAAAACCCTCCCCAACCCGTTAGGGAACATCTGCATCCGAGTACAATTACCTCACCGTTTCTCTCCAGCTCTTCTCTGAACACCGTTTGCCCTAAAAATACACTTTGACATTATGCACAAACATCGAAGAGACATTTACTTGGCCCTGACCTTTGTCTGGTTCCTGCTTAAAAGGGATTCGGTGACACACAAATGGGACTGAATTATTTATAGGTCCAAGGGGGAATCAAAGTTGCTTTTATTCCTATTGAAAGGTAAAGGAGAGCCAAGCAGCGCCAGCTCCTCACACAGGGACTCCAGTTGGACTCAAGGGTGCTAATTAAAGTTGGGGGTGCCCTCTCTGCCTGGGTCTTTGGAAATCTCCATAAACCAGGACTGTTGTTCCTTTCTAACACCTTGTCGGGGACAAGGCTCTGCCCCCTTCTTGACAGGAAGTTTCCGGTGTGAGCAAGATGACAAAAGAGTATCTGTGGGCTTGGGACACTCGAGAGGTGGTTCATTTATACATTTAAAAAAAAAATTGTGTCAACTGAGGCCGAGGGGACACTGGAAAGGAAGAGACAAATGTATTAACTAACTTTCCCCCAAATTCAGCAAATATTTACCTATTGCCTTCTCTGGGCAGGTTTGGTTTCAGGCTCTGGGGTGTAGGTAACAATCCGGAAGAGGTCTTGTTTTCATGAATGAGTCACTGTCCCTGTCCTGGGGGCTCAGCCTAGCGAGGCCCTAAGAGTGGCCTTCGTCATCATCGTCATCTGCGTCTTCCGTGTTTGTTTAGGTTTCTCCTCGGCCAGGCCCTGTCTCCAGGCTTTGCAGGTGTGACCTCAACCAGGCCCTGCTCTTGAGATGGTCTGCCGGATGCTTTCCTCAATGACAGAATTATACATATCTGGCGCCCAGGGGAGGGATTCCGCTGGGGCCACACACAGGGGCTGGCGGGCGCCTGCTGCATTGTTTGCAGAATAGGAGATCTGAGAGCGTGCTGAGGTGCCTTCCCTGCTGGGGGGCCTCTGGGTGGCTTCTCTGGGGGCCCGTCCTGGCTCTGCAGGGCCTTGCATACCTGGTATTTTTGCCTACCTGTATCTTTGACTAAGTCTCTCTTAATTTCTGACTGATGTTTTCGGGCACATACACCCTGATTCTAGGCAAATGGCTCTGTGAGGGTTCCAGCAGGAGCCACTGATCCTGGGCCCTAGAGATCTCTTTAGACACATGGAAGGGCCTTCGGATCTGAACCCTCCCTGTAAGGTGGTACCCACTGACACAGGGCAACATGGAGCCGACTGCTAGTGATGCGAACCCTTTCCATATGATGGAAAAATGGAGCCGAACCTCACAATTTGAGAAGGAAGTGCCACAACGGAGCTTTCTTCAGTCATTAAGAAAAATAAATCTTGTCATTTGCAGGAAAATGGATGGGACTAGAGACCATTCATTATGTTAAGTGAAATAAGTCCAACTCGGAAGGTCAAGGGTGGAATGTTTTCTCTCATGCGGAAAATAGAGAGGAAAAAGGAAAAAAAGTTGGGGGAGAGTCTTATAAAATCAAAAGGAGATGAGTAGAGGAGGTGATCTGGGGAGGGACGGTGGGAGGGAGTGGGGGAGCGCTGGGCGGGAATATTGGCCAAATTATATTTTTAAATGTGTATTGTGTGCATGTACGACAATGTCACAACAAATCCCGTCCCTATGTACAACTACACTGCACCAATAAAAATGTTGGAAGGAAAACTAAAATAAAACCCTCAAAAAAATTGTGAATTATTAAGTATCTTAAGAAAAGAAGAGAGTGGTAGACATTATGTAGTCTGAGAATTCCGTGGCTTTAAGAAGATAATTCTTGCTTGGCAAGAGATAAAAGAAATCCTAGAAAACTCATGCAAAATTCTGCAAAGCTCTGAAAACTCTTTTAAAAAAAATCGCCCATTTTATTAACATCAACAATTAGCCTCCGACTGGCATCCACGGCCTTCCTTCTCCCCGGATAGTGAATTGATTTTTCTTTTTCTTGTTTTTTTCAGGACAAACCTATCTACAACTTTATAATAAAATCCATAACCAAGTTGGATTTACTCTTCAGATCACTTTTCTGAAATACACCTGTTTGCAACGAGGTGCTTCCTTGGAGATGGATAAAAATCACCTACTCCAAAGTCACAATCATTGAAATTGTTACAAGGCTGTCTCCTGAGTGTCGTTTCCTCCCTGAGCTGTTCTGGAGACCAGGTACCAGGGCAGGCTTCAAGGAGACAGCCCATTGCAAACATCGAGGAAACATCTGGCTGTGGTTGGAGGTCAGCGGCTGAAAGTACCTCCATATGCCGAGGCCAGTCACCCACGTTGGGGACCTGTCAGACTTGTCTTCAATATCACCCCAGCTTGAAGTGACAATGACAAGTCCTGAGATTCTACTAATGATCCAAAATAGGAAATGGAGCTTGGCATCTCTAGCGCCCCCCAGTGGAGGGGTGCAGTGAGAGGAGCATTTGGTTCAGGTGCCAGTACTTTCTCTAGGGGCCTTTCCTTCCCCCGGGGGAAGCATCAAATGTGAATTGCTGCTGCTGCACACATGTGGAGTGGGGACCTCTGCTACCTGCACTTGACGCTCCCCTGTTCACGCCGAGAGCCGCCCGTGAAGCTGCGATGGACGTGCCTTTCAGTTGGCCTTCAGAGCTTGCACCGTGTTTATTTTAACAACTATTCTTTTTGCAAAAGCGATGCATACCTATTATAAAAAATTCAGGCCGATGAGAGAGGATGCAGAACCATTCACCTCACTTCACATTCTACAGAAAAACATAATTAATATTTAGCGACTGTCATTGAGGAGACACATCGCCGTGCACAGACACAGATGGAGCACAGAGGTCAGGACCCGGGGGGGTGGGGATGAGTGTGCTCCCTGCAAAATGCTCTTCGTGTTATTCCTAATGAAATAGTTTAGAGTTTACTGGGAGAAAATGAGATGGAAATGAAGTGTGAAGAAATCGCCAAAGTTTCCGTAACAGCTTCTTCCCCAGAAATAATTCTCAGCCCAAAGTTGCTCCTTCAAGTCAAGGAAAATGGGACAGAGTCCCTGAGCTGGCTGGAATCCTTGCCTTTTAGCAGCTTGTCTCAGGGTTCACCTTGGGGAATGCTCCTCTCGGTGCGGGGGACTCCCAGGCTCACGTTCCTGTCACTCCCAGGCTTTAACCTGTGAACGGTGTTGATCTTTCCCAGGTGCCGACGTGGGCCCTGAGCTCCAGGGCCACGCTTCCCGTGTGGATGTTGGGTCTTGGTTTAAATGATTCAGAGCTCACTCTGGCTTTGCTCCTTGAGCCCTTCTGAGTGGTTTTGTTTGACTACGATTTATTCTCCAGCATTTTCTTCAAGCCACATTCAGGAGTGAGCCCTCAGGTGCTCTGTCTTCCGAGTCCTTGCCCGACGGAGATTTCATCCATGGCTTTTTAAAACAGTGTCTTCTTGAGATGAATTTTTGGGTGCAGAGAATGCACAGGTTCTAAGCTTGTTTTTTGTTCTTATTTTCTTTAGAGGACTTTTGTTGAACTGTTTTCTCGAGGTGTGATTGACATACAGTAAACGTCATAGATGTGAAGTGTTCGATGTGATATGTTGTGACATAGGTGCATGTCATGCGATTATGGCTGCCTCCAGACAGTGAGCACGTCACCCTCACAGTCTTCCTCGTGCCCCGGGCAGCTCCTCTCTCTGTTCTTTCTCCTTTCTTGGTAACTACTCATCTGTTCTCTGTCACTATAGCTCAATTCAAATTTTCTCGAGTTTTATATCGATGGAGTCCTAGGGCAGGCCCTCTGTTTGCCTGGTCCTTGCTCAGCATGATCATTTTGAGATCTGCCCATGCTGTGGTTGCATCTGTATTTCACTCTTTTTACTGCTGAGTACTATTCCACTGTGTGGGTGTACCACCATCTATCGGTTTGCTTGTTGGCTGCTGTCTAGGCTGATCATAGCTTTTGGCGATTAAAAAATACAACTGTGGACTTGAACAGGGAGGGGTAGTTCTGGGCAGTGGCTCTGACACCTTCACAGCCCAGAAAGGAAGCCACGAAAGAACAGCGGACCAGAGAGGGGGTGGCTGAGTGAACTCTCCCAACTCTGATAGACAGTTTGAGACTTGGAGTGACTTGGAGATCTGTTCCTGGAGCAGAAAATAAGGACAGAATTCCCTGACCAGGAACCCTGACCAGGGTGGGGCCAGAGAGGAGGGATAACTAAGGCAGAAAGTGGAAGAGGAGAAACTTTAAGCTCATGTACTTGACTCCAGAAAAGCAGGCCCAGGTAACCCAGGACGGGGGCAGCAGAGACAGTGGGGATCAAGCAGTTTAACCCACGGGGGACCGAAAGCCGGGCCGGCAGGGCAGAGTAGAGTCCACCGCTGGCCAGCCTCTCAGGAAGAAATTCAGTCCACACGGCTTCTCCAGCTTCAGGAGGCAACAGGTAAACCAGAGGGAATGGATCTGAGACGGTCATCCCAGTTGTCCACCTAAAGGAACTGTGGACGGATGCTGCTGGGGAAGCCCACTGACATCTCCCCTCCCCAGGAGGACAGGGATGGGTGGAGCTGACCCCAGCCCAGCACTCCACAAGCCTCTGCAGGGCTCTGGGAAAGTCAGTCCAGCTGACACCCCCCCTCAGGGTGACGGGTACAACCCCAGCGATCGGCACCATCTGGGGAGGAGATGTCTGTGCACAGCTGGCCCACAGGGAGCACCTCTATGAGTGTGACTCCCAGAGTGGCCTGTTAACCCAGTTCTCACTCAGATGCACTGACCCATAGAAGGCAATTCCTGAGGACAAGCCCAAGCCGCCAGCAGCGACCCTGGTACATACTCAAAGACACTGTTGCTCACAAAGGGGCTTACTGAGGAGCACCCCACAGGACACCAGCCACCACCCAGTGTGCAAGACATAAGTGCACGGTGCACTCCAGAGGGGGCAGGAGCCCTGTCCCCCACCCCCAGAATGGGCCACCCAGTGCCACGTCAAACATACTACAATACCTCGACCCTAGACTGCCACACCCTGCACACCCTGAAATACACCCAGAGCAGCTCACCCAGGATCCCACAGCACAGATCCACAGAGCTGTCCTTCAGGATCCCACAGCACAGATGCACAGAGCTCACCCAGGATCCCACAGCACCAGATGCACAGAGCTCACCCAGGATCCCACAGCACCAGATGCACAGAGCTCACCCAGGATCCCACAGCACCAGATGCACAGAGCTGTCCTTCAGGATCCCACAGCACCAGATGCACAGAACTCACCCAGGATCCCACAGCACCAGATGCACAGAGCTCACCCAGGATCCCACAGCACCAGATGCACAGAGCTGTCCTTCAGGATCCCACAGCACCAGATGCACAGAGCTCACCCAGAATCCCACAGCACAGATGCACAAAGCTCACCCAGGATCCCACAGCACAGATGCACAGAGCTGTCCTTCAGGATCCCACAGCACCAGATGCACAGAGCTGTCCTTCAGGATCCCACAGCACCAGATGTACAGAGCTCACCCAGGATCCCACAGCACCAGATGCACAAAGCTGTCCTTCAGGATCCCACAGCACCAGATGCACAGAGCTGTCCTTCAGGAGGCCACACAAGACTACACCCCAACAGGGAAGATAAAGGGTGCAAAGTCACAGACAATGAGGGACCATCTCCTCTGACCTGAAAGACAGCTGCTAAAGTTCATTCAGCCACCCACCTCAAAGATCAGAGGGGCCTCTTGGAGGTGGTATGATCACTACTGCGTACCCCGGAAACTTCAAGATAAAGCTGAGGGGTGGTGAGCATCTGCTGAAGGTCCCTAGTCCTGAAGAAATCCAAACCAGGAAGACTCGATGTGAAATTGTCCACCTTGACATGGATTATTCTAAGTAGCTATGACATCAATTCTGATCTCATGTACATTGCTTTTCATTTTGAATTCTGCAGTTATTCAATATGGCACCCTCAAGCCCTTTGACTGCATTTCTTCTGATGTTTTAAAGCATCAACTTCAATCATCCTATTGCTGTTCCCCTAGCTCAGGTTTATGCTTGCTCCTTTTGGTCTCTCTTTTCCTGCCCTAAGTTCCCACCTCCCAAACACCTTTTTCTTCCTTTCACCTCTGTTTGTGTTGTTGTTTTCTGTCTTTTCTCTATATTTTTTTTCCTTTGCCAATTTTTTCTTTCCTTCCATTTCCAGTGCCTATATAATGTAATAGTAAATTTAATATCTTTAATAACTAATTTCTAAACCTATTTCAGAACTTTACTACAATTTTATGTCCATTTTAGAAGAATTGTGGAGAATATTATTATTTAGTATCTTCTCTCAAAATGGTGCTGATATGGGAGTATTAGTACCTGGATAGTCACCCAGCCTGTGGCACTTAAGAAAAAGAAACTCACTAAATAGCTACTTGTGTAAAAGTAGAAGCAATAATTATCACAACAGATGGATTGAAATACAAACAATATGAAAAAGCAAGGCAACAAACTATCCCAAACAGCCCACAACACTTCAACAACTGACCTCACTGACAACCACAGCAGAGGAAATGTCAGAGAGAGAATTTAGAAAGTTCATAGTTAAAATGTTTAAATGAGCTAAAAGAAGATATAAGGAATGAACTTAGAAAATACAGAAAGTGAAGTGAAAGATAATAAAGAGAGTTTCTGAAAAAGAACCAAACATAAATCCTATTAAAGAACAATTCAGTAAATCAAATTAAAAATTCAGTTGAAAGTATCACCAATAGATTGGACCACTTCCAAGATAGATTCTTAAGCCTTGAAGATAAAATATATAATCTTGAAAATGAAGTTGACAATAAATAAAAGATGTTAAGAGAACTTGACCTTCAGAATATTCAAGAAATCTGGGATAACACTAAGAGACCAAATCAAAAAAAATAATTGGTATAGATGAAGGTACCAAAATACAAGCTGAAGGAATGCAATCTTTATAATGAAATGGTATTGGAAAAATTTCCAAAACTCAGTAAGAATGTGGATATCAAAACATATGAGGCAATTAGAATTCCAAATAGACAACATCAAAAAAGATCCTCTCCAAGACACAGTATAATTAAAATGCCTAATATAAAGACTAAGGATAGAATTTTTAAATGCTGCAAGAGAAAAATGGCAGGTTACATTTAGAGTTAAGCTAATTAGGATTTCAACTGATTTCTCAGTTCAGAGCCTAGAAGTCAGGAGATATGGGAATAATATGTACCAAACCCTGGGAGAAAATGGTTGCCAAAAAAGAGTATTATACCCAGCAAAATTATCCTTCAGAATTGAAGATGAAAAAAAAAATCTTTCACGATAAGCAGAAATCAAAAGAATTTAAGCTACTAAGCCTGTACTATGAAGCACACTCAACGAAATACTTACTGCAGAAGAAATTAAAAAAAAATAAGAGCCAATGTAAGAAGGAATTTCACTACAAGAATAGTCAATTAAAGGAGAATTAAGTCAGAATTAAGAATAAAATATAAATCAAAATGGCAGGAAATAAAAAATCATCTCTCTATCATGACACTGAATGTAAATAGTCTTAACTCTCCAATCAAAAGACATATATTGGCAGAATGGATTAAAAATAATACCTGCCCATATGTTGTTTATAAGAGACTCACCTTGTAGGCAAAAATGAAAGACTGGAAATGGAAGGATGGAAAAAAAAAATATATATATATATATATATATAAATAAATGGAGACTGAAAGCAAGCAGGAGTAGCTACTTATATCAAAGAAGAATTTAAGACAAAATTAATAAGAGACAAGGTTACTTCATACTGGTCAAGAGAATCATCCAACAAGACATAATGATCATAAATATTAATGCCCCAGATATCAGTGTACCTATATACATAAACTTAATATAAAGAATTAAGTAAACTACAATATAATAATCCTGGGTGATTTCAGTTCACCTCTCTCAACCTTAGGTAATCCAGATTTTATGTCTAAGTAAAGGCTATAACTAGATAAAATATTATTAATCAAATAAACCTACTTAACATACATCTATAGAATATTTAATCTATCAAAAAATGAATTCACTTTCTCAGTTTGCCATGGAACTTTCTCTAAAATAGATCATATTTTATGGCCCAAGGACTCTCTTGGCAAAAAAATAGAATTCCTTGCATTCTATAAAGATCTTAATGGAATGAAATTAGAAATCAGTAACATAAAAATAGAAATCATTTTAACACCTGGATATTAAATAGTACACTTTGGAATAAGGAGTTATCATAGGAGAAGTCAGGGGATAAATAAAGCAATTCTTAGATATCAAAATCTCTGGTAGGAAGGCAGTTCTAAGAGGAAATAGCGTTGAGTTCCATATTAAAAAGAAATAGGAAGATCTCAAATAATCTAATATTACATCACAAGACCCTAGAAAAAGAAGAATAAATCAACTCCAAAATCAGTAGATGTTAGAAAATAATTAAGATCAGAGCCAAAATTAGTGAAATTGAGAATTAATAAACAAACAAGGGATCACTGCAACTAAGAGTTCTTTGAAAAATAAGCAAGATTGATAAACCATTAGCTAAACTACCAAAAGAAAGAAGACAAATCAACAAAATTAAAGATGAAGAAGGAGATATCACCACAGACATTTCTGAAATTCAGAAGATCATTAGAAACTATTCTGAAAATTTATATTCACTTCAATAAATTGGAAAATGTTAAAGACATTGACAAATTTCTAGACACTTATGACCTACCTAAATTGAACCACGAGGATGCAGAAATAAACAGACCAATATCTAGCATGAGATTCAAGCAGCAATTAAAAGCCTTCCAACAGAGAAAAGCCCAGGACCAGTTATATTCTCAGCTGAGCTCTAGAAGACCTTTAAAGAAGAATTAACACCAATCCTTCTCAAATTATTTTATAAAATTAAAAGGAGGGAACACTGCCAATTCATTCTATGAAGCCAGTAGCATCCTGACACCAAAATCAGGCACATCAAGGAAAGGAAACTTCATATAAATTTCCCTGATGAACATATATGCAAAAATCCTTATTAAAATGTTAGCAAATCACCTTCAAAAACACATTAAGAAGATAGTGTACCACAATCAAGTGTGTTTCATCGCAGGGATGCAAGGTTGGTTCAACATGTGCAAATTGATAAATGTAATTTACCTCATAAATTGAATTAAGGCCAAGAATCCCACAATCATCTCGATACAGAAAAAGATTTTGACAAAAGCCAGCACCCATTCATGTTAAAAGCACTACAGAAACTAGGATAGAGGAAATTTAACCTCAGCTTTGTAAAGATATACTTGTTTATATGCTATAAACCCAAGTCCAACATCATACTGAGTGGAAAAAAAACCTGAAAGCATTTCCTTTAAAATCAGGAAAAAAATAAGGATGCCCACTCTCAACCCTCCTATTCAACATAGTTCTTGAAACTCTAGCCAAAGCAATAAGGCAAGAAAAGAAAATTAAAGGGATACAAATACGAAAAGATGAAGTCAAATTATCTCTGTTTGCTGATGAAATGATCCCATATCTAGAAGGCCATTCTCCTCCCCAAAAATGACTCCACCAGTGGACTTCTAGAGCTGAAAACCAAACATAGCAAAGTATCAGAATACAAGATGAACATACAAAAATCAAGTTGTTTTCCTGTACTCTAATAATAAATGGGCTGAGAATGAAATCAAGAAGACTGTCCCATTCATGATAACTTCAGGTGCCCATAAACTGATGGGTGGAAAAAGAAAATGTGGTGTATATACACACAATAAAGTTCTACTCATAAAGAAGAATAAAGTTGTGGCATTTGCTGGTAAATGGATGGGGCTGGAGAACATCATGCTAAGTGAGATAAGCCAGACTCGGAAAGTCAAGGGTCAAATATTTTCTCTCTGATGTGGAAGCTAGACTCAAATATGGAGGAAAAGGGAGGGAGTAGAAAATCCCCTGAAAACAGAAGGGAGACCCGGGTAGCATCAGAAGAGGGTTGATGGGAAGGAGGAGGGATGGGAAGAGAGAGAGACAGTAGAATGAAATTAACAAAACTATGCTGTGTCCAGGTATGAATATTCCACAGTGAATTCCACCTGTATGTAAAGCACTGATTAAAATGATAAATAAACAGAAGGAAGACAAGAAGAGCAGAGGAGAGGGAACCGGGGGAGGGAGGAAGGGTGGGAATGGGAAATAATAGGAATAGAAGTGGAGCAAACTGTGTTCCGTGCATGTATGATCACGTCAGATGAACCCCAATATTAGGCATAATTATAACGCACTAATAAAAATGAAATAAAAAATAGAACTGTAATCAACATCTGGGTACAAGTCTTTGACGGACATGTGGTTTCACATTTCTTGGGTTAGTGAGCAGGAGTGGAATGACTGAGTCATGGGTGCATGTCTGAGTTCTAACCAAGTGGCCATTTCTTCAAGTTGTAGTGTCCTTGGCTCCTACCAGCTGTGTATGAGAGTTCCTGTTCCTCTACGTCCTTTCCAACAGTTGGCGTGGTCAGGCCTTTTAACTTTAGCTTTCCTCCCAGAAGGGTGGTAATAGCTAATGGTTTTAATTTGCATTTTCTAGTGACCAGTAATATTGAGCATCTTTTCATGTACTTATGTTTTTTTTTTAATTGAAGTATCTTTTCTTTTTTCTTTCTTTTTTTTTTTTTTTTTGCTTATTTTAAAAAGGGAAATCAGGGTAGCATACATTGTTTTCCTATTTTTGAATCTGAGTTCTTTATGTAAGGTGGACATAAGCCTTTGATATTATTTTCTCCCAGTCTGCAATCTTTGTTTATATTTCCTTAATAGTATCTTTTGAGGGGCAACATTGTAGAATTTGCAGAAGCACAATTTATCATCCCTCCACCACAGGATACTGCTTTTGTCCAGCTGAAAGTTGAGCAGATTTTGTTCTATGTTTTCTTCAAGAAATTTTGTAGTGTAAGATTTTGCTTTGAGGTCTGCGATCCATTAGAATTGGTTTTTGTGTGTGATGTGAGGCAGGGTTCAAAGCTCACTTTTGCATGTGAATGCCCAATTTGTCCTGTGAAGGTCAGTTGTTGGTTGGTGGCATTGTTCAAGTCTTCCACATGCTTATTTCTTGTCTCCTTGTCATCAGTGATTGAGGTCATCTGATTATAACTGCTGATTTGTCCATTTCTCTGTGCAGTTCTGTCAGTTTTTGTTTCATATATCTTGAAACTTAGTAAAACTGTTTAGTGTTATGTCTTGATGAATTTACCCCTTTATGAGATGAACTTCTTTATCCCTGATAAGGTGCTTGGCCCTGCAATCCACATTGTATGACATTAGTAGTCACTCTAGCTATTTTTTGACCAATGTTAGCATGGTATATATCTTTGCAATTTTTAACTTTCTATTATTTTTTTCCTCATATTTTGCATATAGTTGGTATGCCAGATACTGTGAATTCCACTTTGTTGGGTGAAACGTATTCTTGGTCCTGTGTGATCTTCACTATGGTCATCTCTGATATTTTTAGATGGTTCTTTTTCTGGTCTTGAGTGATTTCTTTCCAACAATTCACTGAACACTATTTTTCAGAATACTTAAGGGGTACTCTGTGTTTCCCTAAATGTGTGTTATCCTCTCTTCACCTGCTTTGAAATATTTTCTCTCTGGTTTTCAGCAAGATGACCATAAAGCACCTCGGTGTGATTTTCAGTGTGCTTTCCCTGCTTTGGGTTTGCTGAGCTTCTTAGGTCTGTAAATATGTGCTTTCTGTCGATTAAAAAAGTTTCAGACATTTTTCCTTCAAGTATGGATTTTTTCCGATCCCCTTTCTCTTTGTGGTTTGGGTCTTAAATGTCTCCATGTCTTGATGGCTTGATTACAAACCTTCGGTGCTCTGGGAGGTGGTGGGACCTTCAGGGGGTGGGGCCCAGTGGAAGGAAGTTAGGCCATGGGATGTACCCCAAAGGGGATATTGGGACCCAGCCCCTTCCTGTCTCGTTGTTTTCTGGCCACCGTGAGGTGACCAAATTCTTGTACCATGCACTCCTCACCCCAGGAAAACAGTGAAACCATGAATCAAAATGAACCTTTCCTTCTTCTAAGTTGACCTTCTTAGATATTGTGTCACAGTGATGGAAAAGTGACACACACTCCTTCTCTTCTGAGACTCTAATCAAAATATCCTAGAGCAGTTGATGCTTCCCCACAGTGTTCTTTAACCTTCTATTTAAAAAAAAACATTCCCCCTTTCTCTTTGCTTCAGTTTGGATGATTTCTACTGACCTGTCTTCAACGTCACTAATCTTTTCCTTCAGTATGTCCAATCTGCTCTTGAAACCGCTCAACTGATTTTCCACTTCAGATCCTGTGATTTCCAGTTCCAGAATCTCCATTTGATTCTTCTTTTAGAGTTCACATTACTCTGCCAGAATTTCCCCCAGACTGTTGGTATTTTCCTCTGAATTCTTTCTCACAGTGTATTATAGTTATTTCAAAGTCCTTGTCCTCTGATCGTCTGTGTTTCTTATGGTCTGTACCTGGACACTGTTTTTTCCTCTTGATTTTCTTTCACTTTTCCCTTTTAAACATTTCCTCTTATTTTTATGCTGTGCCAGAATTTGGAGGTAAGAACTAGAGGCTGGGGTTGATGCTATTTCACAAATGGCTCAAGATTTTCTTTCAGGAAGCTACTACTGGGATGAGTCCCTTCAGGGTGATCAGGAGCTGAGTGGCCTGGGGCTGCTTTGCCGTTTGGTCTCCGGGTCTGGAAGGTGGGGCCGAGCATCTCTCCGGCAGTATCTGCCCTCCGAGAGCTCCGACTGGCAGGTCCACTTGGCTCGCAGCCAACCCCTGAGCTCCCTGGAGCCTTTCTCCCGGAGGGTGTCCTGGGGCAGGGGAACTGGAGTGGAGGAGGCCGACTGAGTTTCTCCAGTGCACCCAGTAGTGCCCGTGCCGGCCCGTGTCCGGCTTTGAGTCGGACAGCTTCCTCTGTGTCCCCGGCCGAGTCCCCCCGGGGGGCTTCACGTGCGGTCACTTGGCTTTCCTGTCTTGGTGGGGGTGGTCTCTCTTCTGAAGTGGCCTTCATGACTGTGCTGTTGTAGCCTCATGGCCTCCTGGTCCCCCTTGTCCCTTTTCTGTGCTGCACAGACTTCTCTTTGCCCTTTGGTCCTTGTGATGTTGGGTTCAGGGGCCGGGGCACCTCCGTTTCTTGGCGGTGGAGGAGAACTCGCCTCTGGCCCTTGGTCCTTCTCGTGCTGGACATTTAGAACCTGAACCTTCTCATGGTGCCCGTTCCTCTGTCCCCTCCGTTTCAGAGGCTGGCTCTCGGTTCCTCATTGACTCCCTGGTTATGATTCTGACTTTCTGGAGAGCCGAGCTGGTCGCCAGCTGTGCTTTGTTTTCTTGTTTCCGAGGCTCTCGGGCAACAATCTGTTCCATTTTCTTCTGTTCTGATTATCTCTGTGCCTGGCGGGTGCCGCCCCCCCGTCCCCCGCTCCGTCCCCATCATGATTTGAGCTCACAGTGACCGGCAGCAGAGACGGGGGTTCCCAGCCTCTTTGTGTGGGCACCTGGCAGTGTCCAGCTCCTCCTGACCACCAGTTTCCCTTCCCCGGCCAGGTCAGAGGTTGGTGGCACATCACTGAAAGGTCACCATCAGCTCCACCCTTGACCGTTCCAGTCAGTGGGTCGAGCCGGGTCACAGGGGCCCCTCCTGTGGCCAGACGTCCCCTGGCTTGTCTCCTGATTAGAGGTTATTTATTTATTTTTGGATAAGCCTTTCATATCTGTGACATTTATTTTCAAGGAAATTGGTTTCCTGCTTGATGTCTGAGGAGGTATTTGCCGAGATTCCTCTTCACCAAAAATAATAATGATGATGATAACAGCCGCCGCTCACCGCCAGGTGCTTTGCCTACATTATCTCTAATCCCCCCGCAGTTCCGCGTGGTAAATATTATCTCTATTTTGCAGATAGGTTTTATTTATGCCCGCCATGTTCCGGGACGGTTTGTAAAAGGCTTTGAAAGGATTCAGAAAATGCAGAGTAGGAGCAAAAGTAAAGGCAGAGGAAGCGGCGTTCAGAAAGCAGCGTGGAAACGGGCTTTGGGGGAGGGAGAGCTTGCCTGTGCCACAGATAGGCCCGGGAGCCGAATGGGGACTTGAACTGGGTCTCCCGGCTGCTCCGAGCCCTGACCTGTGCACTAAGCCAGACGCGCTCAGGCTGAGCCACACACCAGACAGGCAGATGCAGGAGGACAAGCCCCTGGGGGGTTGTGTGTGCCTGCCTGTGTCCTGGGTCCCTCCAGCAGGCCCTGGGTGCTGTCCCCACTCTGGGCTCAGGACGTCTGACTGCCGTCCCCAGCACGGTGACTCACTGGACTCGTAAGCGTGGGAGCCCTTTAAGCAGTAGCTGCAGGGAAGGCCCCCACCCCTGGTGGGCGTCCAGAGGTGGAGACGCCAGGTGCCGTCTGCCCGCAGGCTCCTGGTCTGTGGGGAGGGCAGGCGTGGGGGACCCACAAAAGGCACAAATAAACACGTTACGGTGCTGAGGGGGAGGGCTGGGTTCCCAGGGAGGCTGTGGGGTCTCCTGCCAGAGCCTTCTGCGGCAGCGGACCGCCCCCTGGAGTTTGCACCTCGGCTTCCAGAACCCGAGTGAGGAGCCGAGATTTAATGTACCCTGTTCATGGCACCTGTCACAGCACCGAGGACAGGAGCATGGCGGGCCATCGCCCGGCTCCCCTGTCCCCTGATGGGACGCTCCGAGGCACGTTCCCACGGTCACCGGGTGGTCTCGGTGCCCAGAGGAAGACCTGCACATTCCCGGGGGCTCTTCTCGGTTCTCCCCGCTCTGCCCACCCTGCTTCCTGCAGTCACCTTAGAAGTATCTGTGTCCCCATGTTTGTCTTAGGATCTGCTTTAGGGGACCCAAACCAAGTCAGACCTACGGCAGCCAGCAGTGGCCTGATGGAGCGGGCTGGGGACGCAGTGGTGGGGCGGGAAGCTGGTGGCCAGGCCTGTTGGACAGGAGAAGGGGTTTGAGAGTGACCCACGGCGACATGGGAAACACAGGATCTGAGCTTGGAAGCTCGTGGGCAGCAGAACAGTGGGCCGCAAGGCCAAGCGCGGTGGTCCTCCTCTTTAGAGTCAGGAGCCGAGGCCAGGACCCGCGCTGGGGACGGAGCTGGGGACGGAGCAGGATGCGCGGCCAGGGCAGGAGGTGATTTTCCCTTTGTGAAGCCGCGGCCCTTGGTTAGCTCCATTGCTGGGTAATTGTCATGGGCTCTCCTCGGGCGATGGGCAGCGGTCAGCGTGTCCACAGAGCACGACAGTTTCCCGGGTTTTTGGAGCTGAGGGCGGAGAGCCTGGAGGAGCGGGAGCCGCAGTAACGCAGCAGCCGGCTCCTGGCGGCCTCTCTGCACGGCCTCCTCGGCCCTCATGAGGTCCTGCTGCGGTGGGCAGAGCCAGCAAGGCAGGGGGGGCCCTGTGGGCGCAGTGCCGTGGGGCTCCTGTGTGACCCGTGGCCCGCGGGGTGGGCCGTCCTGAGCTCCTGGGTCAGCTGGCCTGGCGTCCAAATGGTGGAAGGGGATGGAGGTGGCCAGCTGCAGACAGGGGCCTCCCCTCTCCAGCGCTGTCCTCCCTCCTTCCCTTCCCTTCTCTTCCGGACCTTCTTCTTGAGTCTGAGTCCCCTCTACCCGCCCTGGCATCCAGCCTGTCTGAGGGACACCGGGGACAGGGACCTCATCCACACTCACTCCACTTCTTCCCACAAGGAGGAAATCGACTTAGAAAAAGTTAGAATTTTGTTCTGATCAGTTCTACGACAGTAGGACGCACCTGGACCCATCGTGCACAAGTGGAGGATCATTGCTTTCTAAATGCTGGGGTGAGCCTCACCTCCTCGTCTAATCATGTTCCCCCATGGCCCCCCAAAGCCTCCCTCCCACACAAGTGCCCCCCAGCCATCTGGAGAGAGCTCAGATTCCTAACGGCCTCTCTTTCTCTCTGACTAAGAAGAAAAGGAACGTTCCTCACTCTTTCTGCCTACTTCCTGTTCCGTGGTCTTCATCTCCTTCCAAATCGTTGTCTTGGCCGAGTGAAGGAGGTGATCCCACCCGTGGGGACCAGGCTTGGTATACCACCTCCTTTCTCCTGAATCACATACCTTTGTTGATGCCACCCAAGGTAACGCAGTCTTTAACATTTTTGATTTTCAGTTTTTGGTGGTAAGCACTTTATAGTGCCAGCTCAACTTTAGCTTAGCGTTGACTAAACTGATGAATCGGGGGCTGACAAGTGGAACACTGTCAGAAGCCAGACAGGAAAGGCAGATGAGCAGAGTGGGCTGGGTGAGGCTTGTTGTCACACGGAGAGCTCACGCTCTCTGCAGCGGGCAGCTCTCGGCTCCAGCAGCTGCCGCCACGCAGGGGGCAGGCTCGGCTTTCGGTGTTCGAGCCTCCACCTGAAGATCAGGATTCACGACGTCTTGGAGAAAGTCGACCAGAGGGCCGCCAGCCGAGGCCGGGCTGTGGCTGCTGCGTCCCCGGTGCAGAAGCAGCCGCGTGGACACTGGGCCTCCTTCCTGTGACAACGGTGACCTGATCTGTGGGCAGTTGGGGAGGTTGCTCCGTAAGCCCTGGACCCTGGGTTCCCAGCCTGATGGTCGTGAGGCCGAGGGGCTCAGTGGGATGCCATGGGCCTCAGCCTCCTGCGTCCTGTAACGGGGACTTTGCAAACTGGTGCCTGTGTAGACATAGTGCATCAGGTGGAGAGTGGAAGAGAATCAGGATCAAGTGAGGTCAAACACAGGCTGTGGGGTTAGGGAGGTCAGGGCCTGGACGGAGGGTCAGTCAGGGGAGGGGGAGGGGGAGAGGGGGAAGGGGGAGGGGGAGGGTGGAAGGGGGGAGGGGGAGGGTGGAAGGGGGAGGGGGCACTGTTAGGGGCGACGTTAGGGAAGGTGGTTGAGGGCACAGATGGGCCACAGGCTGTGGAGGAAGACAGTATTTAGGCGGCAAAGGCCCTGCGGTCAGGGGCTCTTGGTGTGTTTGAGGAGCAGCGAGGGGCCGGTGACGGGAGCCTGGTGAGGCCCAGGGCAGTGTGGGGATGTGAGGCTGGGGACCGGGCAGGTGAGGCTGGCGGGCGTGGCGCGCAGTGGGGGCTCAGTGTGATGGGGAGACCTGTGGCTCTGAGCAGCCGAGTTACGAGGGACACCTTGTCAGCTGTGTGTAGAACCAGGCGGACGAGCGGGCGGGAAGGCGGCAGGACTGGCGGGTGTCTGGGGGGACCCGAGCCTTGGCTTCTGGGAGGGTGAAGTGTGGATGCTGCTGGGTGGGGGGTGGGGGCGGGTGGGTGACGAGCGGCTCTCGCCCTGCAGCCACGAGCTGCCCCTCCCCACCGTCCTCCGTGCCCCCGTCTGCCCAGGACCCTGGGAGCCTGCAGCGGGGCCTGTGCACAGGTGGGCGAGGCCCTCCCAGGGTCCTGTCCTTGGGGACTCTGCCCGCGGTGCCCACTGCTGTCGTAGCCACTGAACTCGGGCGTCGGGGTTGGATCAATCTGCCCCCATCTGTGTGTGGACGCCCGAGCCCCCACCCCGTGGTGCCCCTCGTTGGGGGACAGGGGCATTGCGAGGCGATGGGGTTCGGAGGAGGTGGCTAGGGTGGGCGCTAAGGCAAGCCGAAGGGCGTCCTTTCACCGGGAGGAAGGCTGGGCGCAGGGGGAGGCGACGTGAGTGACAGGGCAGCCCCTCAGCCCCCGTGCCTGTGGGGAGCTCTGTGCAGAAGCTCTAGACTCCTCGCAGAGCCTCTGCAAAGTGCCTCCCCAGCGTCCCGAAGCCAGGGCCTGTCCTCCTAGACGGCGGGAGCTGTGGCCATGCAGAGGTGCTGTCCCCTGCCCTGGGCCACCTTAGTCCACGGTGCACCTGCCTCGGTTAGCTGTAAAGGGAACTGTCAGTGGGATCCCCGGGATCCCTCCCCCACCCCCACCAGCTGTCCCCCATGGGCGGCTCCATGAAGCAGAGACTTGTCACCTCTCAGCGCAGAGCAGGGCGTCCACGGCCATAGCTATGGGAAATAAGGCGCGCGCGGCTGCCCGGCTCTCTCCAAGGTCTCACGGCGGGTTCTTCACAGGTGGCTTCTTCAAGGGGTGCCCTGTGCCTCGTCGGACAGCTGCCATCCCCAATGACAGACTCTTCTCCAAAGAGCTGCTGGTGGGACACAGACTGGCCACCACGGCTCCTCACACGGGGGAAGGAGAACCACCGTAGGAACCACCGTCGGGCAATCTCTCCTCTATTCCCTCCCTTCAACGTCACCGGGAACCTGCACCCTCCGTCTGTCCATCAGGTCAGATGGGTCTGAGGATCTCTCCAGCATCTGGTGTGGCTGTAGGTGTGCCACAAAAAGTTCTTCCTTGACTGGCCAGGACATCTCAACCACTGGGCAAAGCACCTACTATGTGCCAGACATAAGAAACCATTCATTGTTCCACAAATGTTTGTAGAATTTCTATGGTAGCAGTTAGGATGAATGAAAGTGTAAGTAAGAGCTGCTTAAGGTAGAAGTGGCTTAACTGACCATGAATTATTTCTCATGTAATAGGAATTCAGGAGGAGCTGGATCCAGGGTAGGTTCGGCAGTGCTTGGCCTCTGTCAGCGTCTCTGGGCTTCTGCTTCATGGAACCAAGATGGTTGCTGCTGCACCATGTTACATTCCTCACGCCAGCATCCACACAGGCAGCAGTGGGAGAACAGGGACCACTAACCCTGGGGCATTTAGCATAGTGCGGGTCACTGTTCGAGGTGCTGATGTTTCGTGATCGTGAGCAGCACACAGTGGGGAGGAGCCGTCCAGGGGATCTAAGTGACTTGTCTAAGGCCACCCCACTAGAGTGGCACAAGTGGGGGTTCAGCACCGAGTGCCCCGGGGCAGAAGTCTGTCTTCCTCCCAGACCTAGACCAGGGCTCCTCGGCCATCTCGGGCTGGTAACTGTGGCAGGCTGGGCCTCGCGTGGTGGGACCTCAGCTTCCACGGCACCTACCCCTGGATGTAGCAGCACCCCTCAGCGCGACCTCTCCAAGGGCCTCCAGACACCGCCAAACGCAGGCGCCACCTGAACTGCCGCAGCTGAGAGCCAGGCCCTGCGGAGGGCGCCTGCTGACGGCGGGTCCAGAGCCTTTGGAAAGGGGCTCGCTGCGTCCCGGCTCCGGCCTGGGGTTCACGTGCCCTCTTCCCCTGGAGACCAGCCGTGTGCTAAGTGGGGGTGTGGTCGGGGTCCCCTAGGGTCCACTGTGATGGGGGCTGTTGGTGGGACGTTTCAGGAGCAGGACCTCGTGGAAGTCCCCAAGGCCACCACCGTGTAGACCATCAGGAGGAAGCCAGCTAGGGGTGTGCCCTCAGAGCGGTTCTCGTGTGGTTCCTTGGGTTGTCCTAGAGGGTGGTTGTCGAAGGACAAGCCTGGGCCCTCCCTGCGTCTGCACCTGGCGGTGAAGTGACAGCATCTCGACACGTTCCCACCAGTGCTGTCCCTCATCAGATGCAGGCACCAGGCACTTGAATTTCCCAAACTGTGAGCTAAGTGAACCCCTCCCTCCCTCTCTCTTTTCTTTTTGAAGTAGGTGGTGTCGGGAATCTCGTCATAGCAATGAAAGGCTGGCTGGTGCGCCATGTTGGGCCACACCTTTGACTTGTGTGTTTTCTGCCAAAGCACAGGTACCTGATCCCGGGCTTGGCTGCTCATTCACTCCTAGATCGACAGCACCCCTGCCCATATCCCACCCCCACTGAACATTTGCTGGGTGGGTGGATCATTGCCCGAGTTCTGCCGCCCCAGAGGGACACTGTGCTGACTTGAGAGCCAGGACAGAGCCAGAAGCTGCGGAAGCTGATCCACGATTCTCCAGGTCGGGGTCGCAGTCTAGTTAGGGGCTGTGAGGACAGGGAAAGTGGTCTTTTGGGGTCAGAGGCCTCAGAGGCTGGGAAGAAGCGAGCGGCCCGCTGCCCGCTAGCTGCCGTGCCCTGCCCCGTCTCGTCCTGAACACATCTGTGTGCTCCAGGGCACCTCACAGCCAGCCCGGCCCACGGTCCACCCCAGGACCCCTGCGGGTGGAATTCTCCTTTCTGCAGGGCGTTGGCTGGGGATGGAGCCTCAGACCTGAGGAGCCTGTGGGTCTGGAGCTTTCTCAGGTAGCAGCACCCGGGAAGCCTGTGGGCAGTGAGTCATGCCGACCCCTCGGCCACGCTGCAGGGGTACGCACAGGGGCCTCTGGTTTTCTCTGGCTCCCCACAGGCTGGCCTTGGCCCCGTGGGGAGGATCACAGACTGCGGTGACGTGGGGGGCTGGCGTCCCGTGACCCAGGAGGCCCTTGGTGCCGTTCCGTGGAGACCTTTGAGAAGGCCCAGCACCTTGTCAGTTGGAGCTCCACACACTCGGGATTGGAGGTCGGAATAGAGGTTGCTCTGAGCAGGTTGAAGGGACAGCACGTTGCTGTTGGGAATTTGAGTTTCAGGGTTTGGGGGAAGACTGGGGGCAGGGCTCTGAGAACCGAATACCCACGTCCTGTGTCTGTGGTCCTCAGAGCAGACGCAGGGTTTCACCTGCAGGTCTCACCTCCAGATAACCCCACGCCCTGCCTCGGTCCCCGGGCTGCCCTGCGGGTGCTCAGGAGGAGCCAGCAGAAAGCTGCCCTGCAGCTCAGGAAACTGGAGTCCAAAGTCGGGGGTCAGCAGTCACACTGGCTCCGAAGGCCTCAGGGAGAAGAGGGTCCCTGTCTCCTAGCGTCTTGTCACTGCTCGTCTTGCAGAGACCACCCCAGTCTCTGCCTGTTGTGCTGTGGAGTTGCTGTGTGTTTGCGTGTGACCGAATCCCCCCCTTTTAAAGGGACGCCATTTTGTTGGATCAGGGCCCACCCCCTCGAGCTCATCCTGACTTGGTCACAGTTGCGGAGAACCTGTGGCCAGGTGAGGTCACCCACACAGGTACGCGGGGTTAGGGCTTCAACGTGTGGTTTTGGGGGGAAAGTTCAACCAGTGCACGTGCATTCCACGTGTACCCTACTGTGGGCACCTCCTACATGCCCTGGGGCAGTTGGGGAGGGTGGACAGGGAGCCCCATTGACCTCACAGCCGATGGCGGGCAAGTGTGTGAACCAGACATGGCCCGCGTCTGCTGCGGCTCTAAAGATGGGAAACCCCCTGTGCTGCCCACCAGGGTGTGTCTCTTGTCCCAAGCTGGAGGGTCTCAAACGTGAAGCCAGGCAGCGTTGCCAGTGGAACCCCAGGGAGTCCGTGTTCCAGGCTGAGCCACGGGAGGGAGCCTGTGCCTCATCCCCATGGTAAGTGACAGTCACGCCTCCCCTGGGCTCCCGTGCCCCTCCCCAGCACCCTCACCCCAGGGGAGGGAAGGAGCGTGTGGAGGTGAGTTCCAGACTCCCCGCGGGAGAGGTCCGCGGGACCGGCCTGGTGTAATTGTCAGTCCTGCTGCTTGGTGAACAGCTTCCACACCATCAGCTCAGAAAACATGGAGCTGCTGCTCTGAGCCCCTGCTGGGTGGCCGAGGAGGCGGGCACACACAGTGGACCGCAGACCAGGCCGGTGTTGGGTGGGGTCACATTCGATGGAGGGACAGGAGGAGCCCTGGTCTCTGTCCTCTGAAACGTCTGCCGTCTGAGGCAGGTCGTGACGTCTGCCTCCCCGTCTGTCTGTCTGTCTGAGGTCAGCCTTTTCTGTCCCGGTGACCAAAAGCCTGACGAGGACACTTAGAGGGGGAAAAGGTCATTTTGGCTGGAGGTTTCAGAGGTTCCGTCCGTGGTTGGCCGACTCCATGGCTCAGGGACGACACCATGGTGGAAGGACGTGGCGGAGGGAAGTGGCTCCGGCCACGGCAGCCAGGAAGCAGAGAGAGCGCTGCTCACCAGGGACAAGATACAAACCCAGAGACACTTCCCCAGTGACGTGCCCTACTGTCCACAGTTCCACCCAGTTACCCACGTTGGTGCCTGGGCCACGACCCTTCCAACCCAGTCACCTCGCCTCTGCACACGTGGCCTGGTCTGACACGGGGGCCTTGGGGACGCTCCAGCTAAACCACACAGTGGCTCCGCCCGTTCGGGCGACTCACGCAGCACAAGTGGGTCGCTCGCGGTTCCGGAGGCCGAACGGTCCCATGTGCCAGCAGCTTCCTGGCCTGCGAGGCCCCTTTCTGACCAGGTGGTGCCTTCCCAGGGCACCTTCCATGGTGGAAGGGCCAGGGCGCTCTGGGGCCTCCTGGGACCGACTGGTGACAGTCTGTAGGGAGACTCCTTCCCACGGACCCCACCTTCCAGCCCTCTCGCTCCCGGGAACTGGCTTCCAAGCCTCACTTTCGGGGAGACGTGCTCAGACCGTGGCCACTGAGGGGAGAGACGCGGTGCTGGCCACCTCCAGCAGCACAGGCTGGCCGCCCGCCGGAGCAGGGAGGCCCGTAGCCCTCGCTCCCGGAGGCACCCGCTCCTTGACGCGCCTACGACACTGGAGCAGGGAGCCGAGGACGAGGACTCCGCCTCCCCAACGTTGTGCGATTCTGCTTTCATACCACAACGCGGTGTGACCGTTAAACCACTCGACACCCAACACCGGGTCGAGTGACCCGCGGCCCTGCTCTTCCCCTGTGCGGTCAGCTGCGCAGAGGCCCCAGCAGGACCCGCGGGCGTGCACTCTGCCTCAGTCCCCAGACCCGGGTGGCCACGAGTCCTGCCCTGGCCACCACCGGGTCTTTCCAGGGTCCTTCCTTCCTGGTCTTTTTGCTTCCACCTGGTCCAGGCCACTGGGTCAGCTGGGCCTTTTCCCTCTTCCTCTGCCATCGGCCAATAATCCTGTCCCACTGACTGGACCTGGGGGCAGGCAGCTGTCCTCTGTGCTGAGGGACAGATCTGCCTCCTTAGAGGAAGAGGAGCCCAGGGGCACTGTTCTCGGAGACACTGGGGGAGGTGACTTTGGAGGCAGGTGACTGCAGAGAGGGCAGCATGGAGTGCAGTGCACCTCGGCATAGACCCACATTATTGTGCACCCACAAGTACGTTTAGGGGGATACCCCCAAATTCAGCCACCAAGGTGGATACCATTTCAGTGCACCTTTGGAACAAATCAAAATGGAAGCCAAAGAGTAATCCACCATGAGCAACCCCATCCAGCTTTGAAGTGGGATCGTGTCGGCGGAGCTCCTAGCTCGGGGCCTGGCACGTAGTAGGTGTTCAAGAAAAACCCAGGACCGGGAAAGTGGTCATCATGCCAAACACAGCCGGCACCTTTTAAGGCTGCTGCAGACCCTACTCACTCAGTCTTCACAGCAACCCCGCACGGTGGACTTTCTATGTCCACTTTATAGAGGAGAAAACCAGAAGCCTACAGTAAGCAAAGTGTGGGGCCAGCATGGAGGCCCAGATAGAGCCAACCCAGGGACAGCACCAGTGCCTGGACCTTCTCGGTGGGATAAGAGGAACGGAAGGCGCTCATCGCCTCCTGAGTCTTCATCTGGGTAAATCGGAACAAAACGAGGCTGGCGCGAGACGTTTCTCAGTGCTACTGAATGATAAAATCGAGTAACAGGAGATTCTCTGGGACCCAGTGGCCACAGAGCCCCTGTTCAGAGAGGAGGAGATAGAACCAGCCCTCGGGACTGACTCCCGGGGACACTGCTGATCGGATTCACCGCTGGCCCTCGGCAGCGCCCGTCAGGAGGGGGACACTACCAGGCAGCGGGGGCCTATCAGTTGATCCTTCCCGGGCTGCCACGTCCCGTGCAGAAGGCACCGTCACTTTTCCAAGAGAACAACCTGCAGGTAGCAGGTCCTCGGTGACAGGCGCTCCCCGCTGCTGGGGACGGCCCACGCAGAGCCGTGTCAGCTCTCACGAGTCTCTTTGATAAGTACCAGGGCTGAAGGGGGACAAAAAACCCTCTTTGAAAAGTAGAGCATCGTAGGGAGAGTCCTGAGCCTGAGAGGGACTTCCCGTCACTTCCTTCCTGGCCAACTGGCTGGTTTTAATGTGGTTAGTGTCTCCTTACCTGTTTGCTTGTTTCTGGTCCAAAAAGCCAGTGGAGTGGAGGGCTGGACCCCGCCCCGCCCCCAGCTCCGTTCTGGACGGGTGACTTGAGTGGTCGCTCACACGGGGTGAAAGGGCAAATGCGGGAACTCGGTTCTTCTCCTCGAGGGGGACATCATGTCCTCACGGTTTCTCATCAATCATCGTTATTTTAACTGAACTTGTGTATGGTGTGCAGTCTTTGTCTCCCACATTCTGCCTTCTGCTTCAGGGCTGGGCCTGCAGTTGCTACTTGGTGAATATTTCCTGGTCGGTGGCTGGATGGCGCGGTGGGTGCCTCTCCTGGTCTGAAGAAGTGGTGTCCACTCGGGTCTGGAATGCTGACTCATTCCCTACCTTGTGTCACACCCCAGGGGTTCAAGATGGGAACACCATAGCCTCTTGCCCCCCAGGGGCTCATGTCTGGGTGTGGGGCTTGGGTGAAGACCGGGGTGACCATCCAGGGCAGAGTAGTGAGTGGCAAGAGGCAGGACTGTGACAAGATGGCGGGCGGGTGCCTGGGGCTGTGACAACCCTGTGTCAGTGCACTCTGTCTTAAGCCTCTGGTGCTGAGCTATGTGCCACAGCCTGAGTACTGCAAGACCAACCTGAGTCTGCGTCCTTGCCCACTTCTTACCGAAGGCCCACGGTTACTGTGCACCCACAAGTACCAAGGCGGGGCCCTGGGCACCTTCCCTCTCCGAGTCCCAGTGTGCTCATGTGGTGAGACTGATATCATAGAGAACTTACCACCCCATGGGTGGGGGTTAGGAGGATAAGTTAAACAATAAATGTAGATTGAATAGACACTCAATAAACCACTTATTGAGTCCAATTAAAATGTGCTCATCACTGTTTTGGAAGAAGCAGTTTCCTTTTCCTGAAGCCGTGTTCCAGAGTCGGTGCGTCTTCTCCACTCCATGGGGCCTGGTGGCACACATCTGTAATCTCAGCGGCTCAGGAGGCTGAGGCAGGAGGATTGCAAGCTTGAGGTAACTTAGAGAGGGCCTAAGCAACTCAGTGAGACCCAGTTTCTAAATAAGATATACTTTTACTTTATAAAAATATGAAATATTGGCTCAGTATTTAAATGTTCCTGGTTTCCATCCTGGTACCCAAACAAAAACAAACAAACAAAACAAAAAACAATCAAAGTTTGGGACACAGAAGACAGGAGCCCTGCTCGTGAGCTCACCTCCTGTCGGCAGGCCCTGGCCCGTCATCTGCCTCACTGACCGATTGTTCAATTTCCTGAGGGGACATTAATGTAGCTCATTCCTGCTGGCCGATTACAGCGCTGTGTAGGGATCTGGAAGGATTCAGAGCTGCTTGATTTTTCTGTCTGGCACATGCTCCTTTGTCCCTTGTCAAGAGGAGGGGACCACAGAACCGTCACACTATTCCATGTCAGGGGCTGAGTATCTGCCAGAGACGGTTCACTCTCTCCCTGAAGACATGGGGGTGCACCCCTGATTCTTACGTTCCCATAAACCGTTCATCATGCCAGGGGCCTTCCGGGCCGTTTCCAGTGGGAAGAGAACTGGGGTCCATCCACCACCCACAGGGGTCGGGCCACGACATCCCCGTGAGGAGGTCGGGATTCACAGAAGTCACTCTCCCAGGGAAGATAGGGTGAATTGTCGTTTGTCCCTGTCCCCAGTTTAAGGAGGACAAATCAGTCCTTCCTGACCGGCGCTTAGCTGTTCTCTGTTAGTTGATTCCTTGACCCAGTTAAGAGTTAATTCCAGACCTCAGGTCTTTTGATGTCTGACATGTGTGGCTGCGTAGGAAGGCTCCGGGCACATTCCAAGCTGCGTGGCACATTCGGGCATTTCTTATGGTACGTGAACTGTGGCCCTCCGGTCATCTCTGAACTTTTCCTTCTAATTACCACCATGCAGATGTGAACCCTGCTGCTATTCAGGGAACCCGTCTAGACTTTCTTGTTTGTCATCATTAAAAAAGAAGATGATTTAGGAAGAAACGAGTCTTGCTTTTCTGGAGACGCAGGCTGTAGGACTAATTGGCGGTGTTCTCTGGCTCATGGCGAGGCCAGCCTCTGCCCACGTTAAATTTGGTTAGTTAGGACTCTTACTTTGTTTCCTGGGTTTTTGTTTTAAATGATCCCGTTTAAGAGATCATTTTTGGTTCATATTCAGTTTTAAGCACTAATACAGTCAGACATGTCTTCTCTCCGACACCCTCTAAGGGCAATTCTACAAAACTAAGGACAACATCCCAACCAGGACGCTGACGTGGTCAAGAGACGGAACCCACAGCGACCCTCCTCTTTTGCTCTTGGAGCTGTCTCCAGTTAAAGTGTCTTTGTGAGAACTCAACCTGAAGGGAGCTCAAGCAAGAAGAGAAAAGAGTGTCTTAGAAGATGCAGTAAGTGCCTGCTCGTGTCTGCCTGCCATCTCTCGTTCCTCTGGTGAGGATGTCAATCACCGGACTTGGGTCCATTGCCATGGAGATTGGTCAGGTGACCCCAGCCAACCAATGGCAGTAGCCAGCAAGCTCTCCCTCTGTCTTTATACTCCTTTATCCCACACGTCTGGGACTTTGGATTCTTTGACCCACATCTCCACTTCTCCTCCCCTGAGCCCATGGTAACCATGTTTTATGGTCTGTCTCCGTGTATTTGAACTCTTTAAAAAAATCCTGCCAGGCATGGTGGTGCACCCTGTAATCCCAGCAAAACTCAGGAGACTGAGGCAGGAGGATTGCAATTTTGAGGCCAGCCTCAGGAATTTGGCAAGGCCCTCAGCAAATTAGTGAGACCCTGTCTCAAAAAATGAAAAGGGCTGTGGATGTAGCTCAGTGGAAAAGTGCCCCTGGGTTCAATCCTCAGCCTGCATGCACACGCGCACGCAGAGTAAGTGAGATCATGTAATAATTTTTTCTTTCTATGCCAGGTTAGTTTCACTTGACTTAAAGTCATCCAGGTCCATCCATGTTGTGACCAGTGGCAGAATATGCTTCTTTTTAATGGCTAAATAATATTTCATTCTGTTTATATTTCTGTATATCTAGATGTAAATGCATATATACCATATTTTCTTGATCCATCCATCTATCAGTGGACATTTAGATTGCTCTGTGTTTTGGACTGTTATAAGCTCTCGCAGCCCATGTATTCTTTACCACGTGGGAAAAGCCTGTCTCTGGGAAGAGGGACTAATGCCCCACAGAGAGAGGAGGGCTGGACAGGTGGCGGATGAGGCAGTTGGTGAGACTGTGCCCTGTTTTCTCCCTGGGCCAGGCTGCACCCTTCCCCTGCTGTTTGGGTCCTGTATTGATGACTGCTGATTTTCGCTTCAGTGGGTTTCAGTTCTCTCCCCCGCAGAATGCCATGGAGTCCTTAAGATCCTAACTCTGGGGCCCAGCACAGCAGGGCCCCCTGGGGTCTGGAGCAGGACTCTCTTCCTTCTCCCCAAGGAGTGGCAGAATCCGTGCGATGACCAGGACGGTCAGTGGCCCCCCTCAGAGGCAGGAAGGCCGTCCTCTGAGAGAAGCAGAGAGGTGACCATCTCCCATCTTCTGGTGAGGACGTCTCAGTATTGGCTGCACTTTATACCCGACCTGGGCCTCGCCCCGTGTCGCTCAGGTTCCAGGACATGACCAGAGGTGCTGACGAGGATGACGGAGGGCAAGAGACGTCTATTTTGGCTGGTGGTTTCAGAGATTCAGTTCATGGTAAGTCGACTCCATGGCTCTGGGCCCAGGGTGGGGCAGAAATCATGGTGGAAGGGCGTGGTGGAGGGGAGCAGCAGGGCCAGAGGCCTGGAAGGCAGGAAGCAGAGAGAGCGCCACTCATCAGGGACACATACCTGAAGCCGGGCCCGGTGGTGCCCGCTTGTAATCACAGAGACTCGAGGGCTGAGGCAGGAGGATCGCAAGATCTACGCCAGTCTCCACAACTTGGTGAGATCCTGTTTCAAAATAAAAAATAAAAAAGGGCTGGGGATATGGCTCAGTGGGAAAGCACCCCGGGGTTAAATCCTCAGAAGGATCTATATGCACGTACACGCGCCAAAGGCACACCCCAACTGATCTACTCCTCCAGCCATACCGGACCTGCCTGCGGTTTCAGTTAATCCGTGTAAATGGATTAATCCATTATTAGTGTACAGCTGTCACCATCTCGTCATTCCATCTCTGAACATTCTTGCGTTGTCTCACACGTGAGCTTTTGGGGGATGCCCATCTGACATCCTAATTTAACTGATCTGGGGTGGGGCCAGGGATCATTTCCTGAAAACCTCCTGATCTGTGGTCAGCATGCAGGTGGGGCCGGGTCCTGGTGTGCGGAACGTGTACAGAGGATCCAGTGATGATTCTGGGACTCACCCAGGTCACCTAAGGAGAGTGAGGAGCCACAGTCAACCCCTGTTTGTTTCTGTTTCCTTCTTTGTTTGGCAGGACTAGCGCCATGTCCCTGCTGCCTAGGAGACTCTCCCTTCACGCTCATTCTGGCCGACGTGGGGACTTGGTGGGGCCTTGGTGTTCTGCTGGCTGCTGGGGTCAGAATCGCGAGAAGATCTCGTCCATCTGGAGCTGTCTAGGGCTCGTAGACTGTAAGTGTGAGGATTCTTAAAACTCGTAAAAAGAAGGAAAAAAATCACTAGATGAGACTGCTGGGGACAGTCCTCCGGACACCAAGCCAAGAGGACATTTCAAGGAGAGCCTCTTTGTCAGCTGTCGTAATGCCCCTCTGGTCACTGTGGGATGTGGGTGGTCATAGCATGGAGGGTGGGCAGAGGGATTATGGCGGGAGGTTTTCAGAAACTCACCCAACACCGGCCTGGTCTGCCGTCCACTGTGTGTGCCCGCCTCCTCGGCCACCCAGCAGGGGCGCAGAGCAGCAGCTCCATGTTTTCTGAGCTGATGGTGTGGAAGCTGTTCACCAAGCAGCAGGACTGACAATTACACATGCCCGGGTCACGCGGACCTCTCCCGCGGGGAGTCTGGAACTCACCTCCGCATGTCCTTCCCTCCCCTGGGGTGAGGGCGCTGGGGAGGGGCACGGGAGCCCAGGGGAGGAGTGACTGTCACTTACCATGGGGATGAGGCACAGGCTCCCTCCCTGGGGTTCCACTGGCAACGCCGCCTGGCTTCACGTTTGAGACCCTCCAGCTTGGGACAAGAGACACACCCCGGTGGGCAGCACAGGGGGTTTCCCATCTTTAGAGCCGCAGCAGACGCGGGCCATGTCTGGTTCACACACTTGCCCGCCATCGGCTGTGAGGTCAATGGGGCTCCCTGTCCACCCTCCTTGCCACATTGACCTCTCCACAGGGCAGCTCCCAAACCGGGGAGAGCTGGACAGATGGGGAGGGACGGGGAGAGAGAGAGAGAGAGGGAGGGGAAGGAGAGGAGAGAGGGGGAGGAGGGGGAGGGGGAGGAGAGGAGAGGGGGAGGGGAAGGAGAGGAGAGAGGGGGAGGGGAAGGAGAGGAGAGAGAGGGAGGAGGAGGAGAGGAGAGAGGGGGAGGAGGGGGAGGGGGAGGAGAGGAGAGAGGGGGAGGGGAAGGAGAGGAGAGAGGGGGAGGGGGAGGAGAGGAGAGAGGGGGAGGGGAGGAGAGGAGAGAGGGGGAGAGGAAGAGTGAGCAGTGGTCTCAGGGTCAACTGGTCTGGGACACGCAGCCCCATGGCTGCAGTAGGAACGTGTCCTGTTCCAACCCGTACTTAAAGGAGGGGCTATGACTGGAGGAGTAAGAATCACCAGAGTGGTGTCCCCTGGAGAACTAGGTGCAGGTCTCTGCTCTCAGTTTCCCAAACCTGTCCCCTCGCCCTGAGCACGTGATGGGCAGGGCCCAGGACCCCTTCTCGGGGCCACGGCACTAGAGAACATCCTGTTCCTCTCCCAGCTCAACTCCGTCCTTGACTCCTTAAAAGCAAAAAACACAACAGAACCCCCCAAACCCCCGCTCTGATTGATGACGGATTCTCCCAAATCTATTATTAACGGAACCCTTCTGTACCTGGGCTCTTTCAAGGCCTTGGCTTCTGAGGCTCCAGATCTAGGATTTTGAAACTCAGAAAACAATCCCTTCAAACTCTCGTCTCTGCCATGAGTTTCAGAAGCTGGTCTTACAACTCAAAAGCAGAGAAGCAGTTTCTGCCCTTCCCAGGTCTCTGCTGTGACGTCCCAGAGCAGCCCAGGCTGGCGGGGGCCAGCGGGAA
The DNA here is from genome assembly GCF_052094955.1 of Ictidomys tridecemlineatus. Lineage (NCBI taxonomy): Eukaryota > Metazoa > Chordata > Mammalia > Rodentia > Sciuridae > Ictidomys > Ictidomys tridecemlineatus. Next base: position 142,885,867 of record NC_135486.1, read on the forward strand.
TTCGGGAGGGGATAAGAGCCATTTCAGGCCAATATCATTTTCCCAACCACATGAAACACTTAGCCCCGGCTGTGTGCTTAGTGTCTATGGATCTCCGTCCTCGCCACCATCTCTGTGGGAAGCAGGACAGGTTCTGAGGCGAGCAGGTAGCAGGGTCAAGGGTTTGAGTGGAACTGTGGGGTCTGCTTCACTGCCTGGAAATGGCACCTATGCCGCGAGTCTAATGGCCTGCTGCCTGCACCGTGGGCTGGCCTGGCCTGCCAACACGGAGACGGAGACGGGGAGGACTCGGGGGTGGGGAACTAAGGAGGAAGAGGGCCCGTAACAGCTTCCTGCTCTTCTCTATGCCAGGGGGCAGAGGGCGAGGTCACTGGCTTAGGTCACACACCAAGGAGGAAAGCAGGTGTCACAGGGCTTTGAAAACCTCGCCAGGTGGTCAGATAACAAGAGGAGACTGAAGGAGATGAGGGATCTCCTCGTCAAATTATCGTCACTGTCATCATCACCACCACCATCACCACCCCTACCATCGCCATCACCACCCCCACCATCACCATCACCACCCCCACCATCGCCATCACCACCCCCACCATCACCATCACCACCCCCACCATCACCATCACCACCCCCACCATCGCCATCACCACCCCCACCATCGCCATCACCATCGCCACCCCCACCATCACCATCACCACCCCCACCATCGCCATCACCACCCCCACCATCGCCATCACCATCACCACCATCACCATCACCACCCCCACCATCGCCATCACCACCCCCACCATCACCATCACCACCCCCACCATCGCCATCACCACCCCCACCATCGCCATCACCATCGCCACCCCCACCACCACCATCACCACCCCCACCATCACCATCACCACCCCCACCATCACCATCACCATCACCACCATCACCATCACCACCCCCACCATCACCATCACCACCCCCACCATCACCATCACCACCCCCACCATCGCCATCACCATCGCCACCATCACCATCACCACCCCCACCATCACCATCGCCACCCCCACCATCGCCATCACCACCCCCACCACCACCATCACCACCCCCACCAACACCCCCACCATCGCCATCACCACCCCCACCACCGCCATCACCACCCCCACCATCGCCATCACCACCCCCACCACCACCATCACCACCCCCACCACCGCCATCACCACCCCCACCACCACCATCACCACCCCCACCATCGCCATCACCACCCCCACCATCACCATCACCACCCCCACCATCACCATCACCACCCCCACCATCGCCATCACCATCGCCACCCCCACCATCGCCATCACCACCCCCACCATCGCCATCACCACCCCCACCATCGCCATCACCACCCCCACCACCACCATCACCACCACCACCACCACCACCCCCACCACCACCATCACCACCCCCACCAACACCCCCACCATCGCCATCAACACCCCCACCACCGCCATCACCACCCCCACCATCGCCATCACCACCCCCACCACCACCATCACCACCCCCACCACCGCCATCACCACCCCCATCAGCAGCATCACCACCACCACCAACAACAACAATGCCATCACCACCCCCACCATCACCATCACCACCCCCATCAGCAGCAGCATCACCACCCCCACCATCGCCATCAACACCCCCATCAGCAGCAGCATCACCACCCCCACCATCGCCATCACCACCATCACCACCCCCACCCCCATCAGCAGCAGCATCACCACCACCACCACCACCCCCACCACCACCAATGCCATCACCATGTCTTAGTTGCTATCATTTTTGAATTTAAATTGAGTACTTGTGGTTCTCTACCCAGCTTCTTGGCTCCTCTCTGGTCCAGCCATCGCTGTAGGAACCTGCTCTCTTTGTGCGTGACCTCACAGTCCCCCCTCTCTCTCTTCTCTGGAGCTCTCCTGTGGTTCCTATCCGAATCCTCCTGAGCTAAGGCCTGGGTAGTCTGAGTGTTGGGTGAGCCCCACCCGCCATGGAACTAGATCAAGGATCCCCTCTCTGTCTTTGGGGCAGGGACAGCTCTGAAAACCCTGGTGTTACTGAGCTTCGCCTGTGGCCGACCTAAGGACAGGACTTTGGTGGACTTCTCTCCTTCGCCCTCTCCCTGGGCCCTGTACACCATTCTTGTTCCCTGAGGTGTCTTCTTGAGCCAAGCCTCCTGCCCCAGAGCGTCTGTCTCGAGGCTTGATTTCTGGAATGGAGTAGGAATCCTGGCCACGGCAGTTCCCTGGTCTGGATTAGACTAGAGAACTGATTTATAATAAGTTGTTTAACCCTCATCACCTCCTTCAAGGTAGCTGCGATTGTCCCCATTTTAGGTGGAAGTAAGGGTTCAGAGAGGTGAAATGACTTGGTCAGGTCTCAGGGCCAGGAAGTGGGGGGGTTGGGTGGGAACCTGGGTCTGCTCCGTTCAAGGCAGAGATCAGAGTGAGCTCTCCTGCCTGGAATCACAGTCCCCTGCAGACTGCCACTGGGGTCCTTCTGGGGGCCACGGAAGACCCCTCCACCACGAGCGAGCCCTGTCTTTGTTCCGCATCTCTGGCCTGCACCAGCCCCCTGGGAACCAAGGTTCTGAAATTGCCAATTCAGGACCTTGGCCAGGGGCTCAGACGCTCCCACCCTTCTGAATTCTAAATACTTCTAAACTCATTTGAGATTCCTTGGCAGCGGAGAAAGGAAGAAAAAAAAAAGTGCTTGACTTGCTCTTTTCTTTTTCTTAAAGAGATGGGAAGGTCATTATGGTAGCAAGTCCAAGGCCCCTGGAGCAGTTAGTTGCAGTCTGGGCACAGGAGCTGACTTCTGATGTCTGCCAGGCTGGCAGAGGTTCATCCTTGCAGAGAGCCGGCGAGTCCCTTTTTAAACAGCGTTTCCGTGCCTCAGTCTTCTGCAGGGTCAACCTTTGGTCTCTAACCTCATCCCAGCTAGACCAGTGATTCAGCCTCGGGCTCGGATTATGCAGGCAGTTTACAGGGTGCCAGGAAACCTCCAGACTCCCAAATATATGGGCGCAGCGTGCTGCAGGACCGAACTCTGTCCTGACTGCAGACGAAACTAGGGACGCCCTGAGCATCACACATGCTAGATGCCCAGGGTTTTAGATGAGATTTCTCATTCCACCCTTGTAATTCCACTATGAAGACAAGAACAGGAGGCCCAAAGGGATCCTTGGCTTCCCTGAGATGGGGGAGTGCACTTTGGCGTTGAGTTGAGGACTCCCCGCTCCCCGCGTCTGGACGAGTCCCACCTCACGGACTTTTCTGCTGGTTACCCCTGCCTGGCTGTCTCCCGGGGGTTCACAAAGAGGACTTGACCCATGGGTCCCTGAAAGTACTCAGGTCGGGGTTCTCCAACAGGCAGATGACTGGATTGACATCCAAGGGTCAGTCAGGCCTGTCGGGGCCCAGGACAGGTGACCAGGTACGTGACAGAGTTTTACAAATGTGTAAGACCACGTCAGGCACCTTTCCAGGGAGAGGCCAAGCAGACAGTTGATGTGAGCACGGGAGGGGGGAGGAGTGCGCTGGGGCCATCACAGAGCGCCAGCAGACCTCGCTGTTCAACTAGCAGCACCCACAGGCAGGAGGGAGCTGCAGGGACTGCAGGATCTCCAGGGGCCCCGGGCCTGCTGCACCGGAATCTGCATTTAGCAAGGTGCCCGGGTGGCTGCAGTGACACTGATGATGGAGAAGTCTCTGGCTTCACTCCAAGCTGCTGTTGCCGGGCCTCCCCAGAGCCCTCTTGCCTCGGTGACTAGCCTGGGGCTGTGTCTGTCCGTGAGCCACGCATTGCAGATGAAGAATCTGGTGGCCCACCTCCATCGTTACCCTTCTCTCACCTCGCGTACGTTTTTAACGCAGGCATCGATGTGAGAATTCTTGCGACATTAATTTTCTGCCACAAAGTGTTTTGTGGAGCAAATTCCATTAAGCCATTTTAATCCAGGGTTTAATTTTCTATTCAGCTCATCTAAGCCATTTCCATTTTTTTCCATTAAAATGTTCATTTGTAACAAAATTGTTTTTGTGAGATCAATTATTTTCTGTTTAAATTTTACAATCAACGTTTGACTCATCCATCTCTCTCTCCTCCTGACGTTTGCTGGTGGTGACTTGAGCTCTTTGGAGCATTTTCTCTGTTTGCTTGTTACTTTCCTGGCCATTCTTTCTATCAAGTCCAAATCTCATGGGTCAGGTTTGGCGATCTAAATATTGTCAGCAACACTGGCTTTTTCCTTTCCTGTTAATTTTCAGCCCCTTACAAATTCTAGCCATTTTATGTGTTTCAGTTTTAGATATTGCTGATGGTGTATTTTTTGTTGTCTTATCCTGAGGGCCTAGAATGGTGCCTGGCATTTACGAGGTTCCCTGGATATGTTTATAGGCTGAAAGGACAACATTCACCTGTTACGGTGGGTGTGAGGTGTCCCCCAAAAGCTCATGTGTGAGACAATGCAAGAGGGTTTCCAGGAGAAACTATTGGGTTGTGAGAGCTTTAACCTGATCAGTGGGTTAATCACCTGATAGGAATTAACTGGGTGGTAACTGGAAGTAGGTGGGGTGTGGCTGGAGGAGGCAGGGCTTTGGGGTATAGATTTTGTGTCTGGAAAGTGGAGATTTCTCTCTCTCTCTCTCTCTTTTCTTCCTGAAGGTCATATGAGCCATTTCTCTCTGCCATACTCTACCTCCATAATGCTCTGCCTCAACTTGAGCCCTGAGGAATGGAGCCAGCTGCCTATGGACTGAGACAGAGATGGGTGGAGTTAGGAGAAAGTGGAAGAGGAGATGGAGATGGAGAGAGTATACACACGTATGCACACATGTATGTACACACATGCACAAACACATAATGCACAGCCATGCATGCTCAAACAAATGCATGTATACATTCACACACAGAGAAAGACATATATGCATATGCACAAAAACAGCCACATGTGTGCAAGTGCAAGCACAAGCATGTACAAATAGACATGCACATGGACACACATGCATTGGGACACATGCATGCCCAGCCACACACATAAAAATGCACACAAGCACAAATATATGCAAACAGAGGCATGCACATGTAAATACAAAATGCACATGTGCATACATGTACACACCACGCAATGTACACAAAAACACACATGCATGCACCTGGAGACAATCACATGCACAGACACATGTTATACGTGCACATGGTCACACATATACACACATGCCAACACACACATGTAATATATACAGACATGTATCATGTGTTTGTACATGAATACATGCTTACAATCATAGAAGTATACCTGTGGTATCCATGCATAGAGACATATATGCACAGAGAGACATAGCCATAAATTTACATGCACAAATGGAATGCATACATACTTATGCACACACATACACATATACACACAAATAAGCACAGTCACTCATACAAATGTACCCACCCCCGCAGAGTTTACTGCTTATTGGTGGCTAAACCCTGGAATGCAGGGTGGGCCAATGGAATAAAACCTGCATTGTCATGATGAACACATTGCTCTTTGGGGGTGTTGGTGTCTCCACATTAACCACTGGTGCTTGATTAAATGCACATGGAGTTGCATTAAATATTAAGAAAGCCAGTTGCTACCTTTGATTGAATTTAGTCAAAAAATTGTCCTTGGGCCTGTGTCTCGGTCAGATCCTGTGAACGGCACAGAATAATGGAGAGGAAGAGAGGCTGTGTGGGGAAGCGTCCAGGCTGGCAGGAGATGAATACAGGAGCTTAGCAATTAAAATGCAGCTTGCCAAGGGCTGTGCTGAGAGACCTGGTGCAGAGGCACCCAGCTGGGGGCCTTGAGTTTATATCCTGAGCCATCAGACAATTCTGCTAGATTCCTTCTGGTGCATCTGTTAACGGATTATAAAACTATGCTAAGGAACGCTTGGTGGAGGGTGGGGGTCGAAAGGCAGAAGAGGGCTGGAGCCCAGGTTGGGAGGCCACAGCTGGCATCCTGGGCTCTCTTTTCACCCTGCACCAGAGGAGCAGCGGCTGGGCTCCTGGGCCCTGGGAGTCCTCATCTCTGTGGGGACGAAACTTTGACAGCATAGGCCTGCGGTGAGGGTTAAGGAGAGAATGGATCCAGCAGCTTCGGAAACCACCACTTCACCACTACCTGGTTGTTGATGACGATTCAAAAGAGGCTGTGAAGATCCGGGGCTTATGCTTGGTCAGCGTCTGCTGTGAATAGTGGCTGTCCCAGTCAGTCCCCATCTTGGCATCTTACTGCCCCCAAATGCGACTGTCTCACGCCTGAGTTTGTAGGTTGGGTGCCGTTTGGCTGGTTCAGCCGGGTCTGCTTCCAGACAGAGTTGAGACCCAAGCTTTCTGCCTCCTTGTTCTCTGGGGCCACTGGCCACCTGGAGTTATTTTTGTTATCAGTGCTGGCAAAAGCGGAAGAGGGGAAATCAACCGCATCTAAGCTTTTCCAGCCTAACGTCAGCCAGGGCCAGTTTTGGGGCCAAATCTGACTTCAACAGGTGGGAAGACACCAGGCAGCATCCTCAGGGAGGGGGTTATAACCCTCAGGGAGGAGGGGGAACTGGGAACAGGAGCCCGATCTCCTGCACCCCTCCAGGCAGGAAGGGCGGTGGAGAGGTGCCCGATGGACAGACTGGGCATCATAATGGCACCCACCGCAGGATGTCAGTAGAACTGCCTGTTATTGCACCAGTCTTGTTTCTTTTTAAGTATTTTTATTAGTGCATTATAGTTATTCATAACAGTTGGGCTCATTTTGACATAATCATATGCATGGAATTCAATTTGCTCCTTTTTAGTCCCTGGTGCCTCTATTTCCCTCCCCTCCCCCTCTCAATTTGAGCGTGTGCTAAGTGGTCCACTCTCCACATCATCCTTCCTCTTACTCTACGGATCTCCATTTTATTGATTTATTTACTTATTAATTTAGTGCTTTATAGAGGTACCTAGAGGTGGAATTCGCCGTGGCCTATTTACACAGGCACACAACGTGACTGTCGAACTCACCCTGTGTTTGCTCCCCTTTCCTGTCCCTCCTCGCCCACCCATCTCCTTCCACTTCACCATCTTCCCTCTGCTGTATGATGGGCGACCTCCCCTCTCCCCTCCCTACTTTGTTCCAGGTCTGTGTATGGGAGAACACCTCAGCCTTGACTTTCTGAGTCTGGCTGACTTCACTTAGCACGATGTTCTCCAGTCCCACCCATTTACCAGCAGATTCTGCGATTCCTTTCTTCTTTGTGACTGAGTGTGAATGGACTGAGAAAATGTGGCTTTCATGCACGGCGGGGTCCCTTTGTTCTCACCTGGCGTGCTCTGTGATCTCTTCTCCCCACACCAGCCAGAGTCGCCCACAAAGACGGAAAACAGGTCAGTGGCTGACGGGCAGGGGAGCGAGGGGGTGGGAATGAGGAGTGACGGTGATAGGTATGAAGTTTCCTATCGAGGCCGTGAAGTGTTGTGAAATTGCTGGGGTGATGGTTGTGCAGCTATGAATATTTGATCCCTGCCTGGAAACTTCTTCCACCAATATGTGTCCCCCCACTTCCGGTCCTCGCTGCCCTTCCCTCTCCCTGGATACTTCTTCATGTATTTTTACCCACCTGGCGTGTTTTGCATTTGTATTTTATCGATCATCTGCTCCCTCCATTCCTTCTCCTCCTCCCTGAAGTGCACCAGAGGACTGGACCCGTCCCGCGGGCAGGGACATTTTTCTGTTGGCTGCAGCCATACCTGCAGACAGGGCCCAGCCCCACCAAGCCCTGGAGAAAGAGGTGCCGAGAGGATGATGCAGAGTGGACCACTCAGCACGCGCCCAAGCCTCGCATGCAGGAGGAGCATAATCAATGCTAGTTTCATTACATTATTTATTTCAAAGAAGCTACTTAATTACCAGGTTTCTGTCTGAAGAGGCTCTGAGTTGGAGTCCAATGCTGTCCCCCCCCCCCCCCCGGTGTCCTTGCTGGACACACGCGGTGTCTGTAGACTCAGCGCTTCAGGCCCAGGGTCTTTCCTGCCAGGCAGAGCCGGCTGTGACATTTATAAATCTCTGGGTTCTTGGTCCCCTGCTGATCCTCCAAGAGGAGTATCAGTTGTTGCTAACCACATTGCCCAACTTTGAACAAAGGAACCAAGAAATAGCCAGGGATCAATCCCCAGGAGGTTCTTTGCCTCCATCCTTGGGATGCAGGTGAAGCCAGGCACCGAGTGAAATGTGTGCAACACAGTCGTGGGGCCCTGATTCTCGCATTGCATCCCGGAATTCTGGAATGATCTGTCTGTTTAAAGGCGATTCCCTTACACTGAATTCGAGCTTGTAGAGCCTTTGTGTAAATCCTGCCTGCTCCTCGGTACCCATCTGTTCTCCTCTGCACCAACCTTTTAAGGCAATTCTCTGACACCCTCAGAATGATTCCTGCAGATTTAGACCCAGAAATTCCCATCAGCATGCAAATGTGCTACTCTGCAGCATGGTCTGCTTGCGATTCATGGTGCACCGTGTACAGAAGTAAGCCAGGCTCCTCATCAGTCACCATTCAGTGGAAACTTCACGGCTGTTGATGGTCTTGTTAGGGTCATTAAGAACGTCTGGGATGTCCCGCGTGGAAAGGAGGACCTTGTATGCTCCCAAAAGGCAAGCCTGCACTTCAAAAGCCTTGCAAATCTCCTTGCAGTTACAGGAGTCAGGAAGAATAAGTATGGGGACTTCAGATAGAGGCCACAGGAGTCTGTGTCTGCAACCCACCATTTATGGAGGGACCTGACGGGAAGAGCCTTCCTACATGAGGCAATTGCGTTTGGCAAGACATAAAACAGCCCTGTGAGCTGCAAAGGCCAGAGCAAAGTGAAATGCATTTGCTTGCTCAGGGCTGGCTTTTTAGAAAAGAGCCAACGTTTGCAGTGAGATCAGAGGGCCAGGTTGGACACGCCGTGTGCGATTGGACCTGCTGTGCTGCGAGGCCACGGCCTCTCCTGGGCTTGCTGCAGGAAGCCCTCAGAGCGCTCAAGAGGAGGGGAGCTCGGTCATCTTCAGATTGGTTTACCCTACCTGAGTTCCGGCACCGGGCTTCAGAGTCGAGAAGCCTGATTCTCACCTTCCAGGAGTTCACAGCCAAGACCATGTGAGCACTTTCCTACACAACCTTCAAATACCAACCAAATGTGGGCCATCAAACAGTGGACTTTCACGTCATTAGATAATGTGTGTGTCTAAGCGTGCAGTTGTATGTGCAGAGGCTGCTCCCTAAAGAGTTACACCCTGGTGCAGGTGTGCACAGCTGTGATCCCAGACCCAGGAGACCGAGGCCGGAGGATTGCAAGCTGGAGGCCAGTCTGAGCAACTTAGTGAGGCCCTGTCTCAAATAAAAAAATCAAAAGTGTTGGGGATGCAGCTCACGGGTAGAGCCCACCTGGGTTCAATCCTTAATACCCAAAAAACAATTAGACATATGAAAATACATTTAGTTACTCCTTGCTTTAATTTTTTTCCTAAGCTTCATTGAGGTATGACAAACATAGCAAAGAACGGACCCACTTGAAGAGTAGGCAGCAGGCCCTCTGCACGTGGGTTGGACCCACCACTGTTGAAAACATGTCGCTCCTGTACTGAAGCAGTGCAAACGTCTTTCTTGTCAATGTTCTGTAAACAATTCAGCAAAGCAATTATTTACGCCGCATTTACACTTGTTTACAGTGATAAAGAACCTAGAGAAGATTTCGGGCGTACACAGGGGTGTGGCGGGTCCTATGCCAACACCACGCCATTCTGTGGAAGGTTCTCGGGCAGCATGGACTTTGGGATCCTCAGGAGGTCCTGGAGCCCACCCCTCAGGTCGTGACGGTGATCCTGTGGCTGTTCATTACAGAGTGGCGCCAGCATGGCCACAGTTGTATGGTACATAACGTCCCCGCTCCCAGAAAGACAGTCTGTGCCATTGCACCCTGTGCCCACCTCCAGCCTGAAGCAGCTGCTGGTCATTCTGACTCTATCGATTTTCTATTTGTGAACTCTTTATGTAACGAAGTCCTAGGACCCTGGTCGATGGTGTCAGTTCCCTTCCCTTAGCATCGTACATCTGTTCAGTCATCGGAGCAATATTTCCAGCACCAATGTTTAACTTTAACTTTGTCTTTTATTTATTTATTTTATTGGTGTCAGGTATGCATAACCACTGAGCCACACCCTAGCCTTTTTTTTTTTTTTAATTCTATTGATTTTGAGACGGGGTCTTGCAAAGTTGCTGAGGCTGGCCTTGAACTTGAGATCCTCCTGCCTCAGCCTCCGGAGCCTCTGGGATTACAGGCATGGCCACTGCTCCCAGTTTCTCTCTTTTCTTTCACCATTGAAAGCACAATGGCGTCAAGCTGACGATGTTAAAGATGGGCTGTCTGTGACCTGCTGGCTCGTTTCAATATTGATGGAGATTTCAGATCGAGTGCATTTCACTTTGCTGTTTTTAATCACCTTTTATAAAACAGTGAGAGTGAACTGTAATGAGATGAGGCTGAATAAATCATACCAACAAAGACGGTGATGGGCTGGAGCTGCCCTTTGACGGGACGACTCCAGAATGGGAGCTTGTTGAGTACGTGCAGAGTGACAGCTTGGCACAGGGTTTTGTTCAGGGACACTCATGCCCAGTGAGTGAAAGTGCCTTTGGCTCAAAACCTGAGGGCGTGGATGTCAGAGGCTACCTGGGAACGTGGTCATCCCCTTCCTCCTCCTCGTTTCCAAAACGACAAAAGCCACTACCTTTCCTGAGCACGTCGGGCGCGGTGCTGTTTGGTTCTCCTGCATTTTCTTACCTAGTCCCTCACCGCCAGGAGAGCAGGTGTCATCGTGATTATTCCCATCCGACAGGTGGACGATCAAGGACTGGCCGGTCTGAGGACACATGCCTGAGACCAAATGGGAGCCGGGGCAGAGCCGGCTTTGGAGGCGCCGACTCCTCAGCCTGTTCTAACAACTCCCGCGGGTTCCGATGCAAACAGCAGAGAAGCGGGAAGTGGGCTGGGGGACAGGACTCGGGCGTGGAATAGGTAGAGGTAGGGCAGACGGAGAAAGGAGGGGGCTGGTAAGAGCTGCCAAATAGTCCTTCCGGATTCCCAGATCCCAGCGGATGCAGGAAAGTCTGAGCAGGAGTCCACAGGGTCTAAGCCTTGGCCGACGGAGCCCTGGGGGGTGGATTCTGTTTCCTTGGTGAAAAGAGCGTCCAGGTTCCTTTAGTTTGAAGAGCCCCTGAGCCGAGGCGTCGGGCCGCTGTACTGAGAGTGATAGCCATTTCTTGTAAACACGAGGGGCTCCTTCCAGTCACTTCACAGCTGGTTTTACAGATGGAGACCGTGGAAGCGGTTAAAAACCTGTGGCCTTGTAGGATTTCTGTCCTTGGTCACCAAGGGCATAAGGTCTGTGTCTCAGACATGGGGGTCCTAACGCGAGCCCTTAGCGCAGTGTGTCGCTGGATGTGACCAGAGCGTTTCCCGGGTGCCCTGTGGCCGTGGGAAAGCCCTAGGTTCTGCAGGCGTCACTCTCTCCGTCTGTGAAATGGGACACCAGCACCTTCTCGGTGGCCGGTGCTCGAGGGTGACATTTGTGGGCACCCAGAGCTGAGGCGGGCGTACGGTCGGCCTGAACACGGTGCACTTGGAGTCACAGCTGGGTCGCGTCACGGAGGGTGGGAGAGCACCCAGGACAGGGACCTCGAACCAACAGCTCACTCCTTCTGAGTCTCGGGTCCTCACCCGTGACACGAGGAGGCCGACGGGCCGGCCCCCGGGCCTCTGTGACCCTCTCGCTCATCCCTTCCTCCGTTGTCCAGTGAGCGAGAAGCGTTTGTGGTCATGGAGGTGGGGGAAGGAGACACGGAGGGTCGAGTGGTCGGTCAGAGCCGGGTCCCAGCCAGCCCTCCACAAGCAGCGTTCAGTCTGTCCATGAGGAGCATCAGGAAGCTTCAAGACCACCAAGGCCCTGTGGTATCCCAGAACAGTGAAGGACCCAGACCCTCTGGGTGTGGGCTTTGGCGCCAGAACTTGGAACAGCCTCCCGATGGGGCTGCGGGGGCTGCGTGGCCTCAGGCTGGGCTGGGAGGCGGCCCGGCCCAGCTGCCCATCCCGCAGACATGGGCCCGTGAGGGCGTGACGCTGGCCGTGGCTTCCTGGCTGCAGTGGCGCAGGAGCTGAGGTTCCCTCTGGGTGACAGCGGCTGGCTGGATGCCACCCGTCACATGTCATGCCCACTTCTCCCCTGGTCCTGAGAGCAGCAGGTGCTCCTCTGCAGAGGGGGCTCTGAGAAGGCGTCCGTCCCCAGGTCCCAGGGCCGGCAGGTGGTGGGGCCAGGCCCATCTGGCCCTGAGGTTGGGCAGCTTTGCTCGCCTGTCACCAGCACGGCACAAGAGGCAGAGCCCATGGGGACTCAGCACTGCGTGGTGCCCCTGGATTTGTGCTGCTTCTGCGCCTGCTGATCGAGCAGGCGCGGGGAGTGGGCTGCTCCTACTTTGTGTAAACGTGGTCACCAGGCCAGCACAGAGGGACCCAGAGGTTCTCAAAGTGTGGTCCCTGGGCCATGAGGATCAAAACCAGGGGCTCGGTTAGAAATGCAAGTTCCTGGCCCCAAACAGTACTTCCTGACCCAGAAACCCTGGGGAGGGGCCCTCTCAGAAGCTCTCCCGGGAATAATAACACCTGCCCGAATTTGAAGACCCCTGCTTTAGGCCTAGACTGTGCTTCACGTCTCTGGCTTCAAGTTATAGTCACTTAGGAACCTTCCAAACACACTTGTAGCCAGACCAATGAAGATCCCCGAGAAGGGGCGGGGATCGGGCATCGGTGCTAAAAGAAATACACTTCTTCAGATGACTTTAACGTGCGGTAGGGTTGCTCATTTTAGCAAAACAGCAGCAGCAGCAGCAACAAATTAGATCTGAATTTCAGGTAAGCAGTGAATAATTTCTTACTGTGTCTCATGCAATGTTGGAATCTATTAGTACTAAAATTTTCTATAGAACTTATGTGATGTTTGTTCTGCAACCTCCTTACAAATAAGAAAATGCACGGAACTTGTGTGCACAGCTTACAGCATTTTTTTTACTTATGTAAATGCTCGTGTCATCACTATCCACATATTTGCTACTGAAAGCGTGGTCCCTGGACCAGCAGTACCCACCTCCCCTGGGAGCTGCTGAGAGAAGCAGAGCCCCAGGCTCCACCCGACTTGCTGGATTAGAATTTGCATTTTAACAAGATCCCTGCTTGGTGCACATCAAGGTTCCAGGAGGTTCCAGGAGCTCCAACTGAGTCCCTTTTTACAGCTGAGCTGTCCTTTGTAGCAGCTTCCAGCCTCATGTGGCTCCTGAAGATAATATTAATGAAAATAAAATAAAAATTTAAAATTGGTTTTCCAGGCACCTTGGCCACATTTCCGGCACTCCCTGGTGTAACCACTTGTAGCTTGCTCAGCCGGGCTACAGAATGCCCCGATTCTCCACCGTTGCCTGAAGTTCTCTTGAACGCCACTGATTCAGAAGGAGGAACCCGAGGCCCATTCTCTGAGGACCAACGGCTGGCTGTGGGGACCTTGTTCAAAGGCAAAAATCTCGTTAAGGGTAAGAGAGGCCAGAGAAGTGGCTGCTCAGCAGAAACGCCCGAGTCATCTGAGCAGGGTGGAGGGGGTGGGGAGAGGACCTCTGGGAGTTGGCAAGGTTCCTGGGGGAGCACGGCTCTGCTGGCAGGAACGCTGCGGCAATGCGGAGCTTGAGTACGCAGGACATCCGCGTTGATACCAGATACACTCATCAGGACCCATTGGATCGCAGCGAAAGCCGAACAAAGCAGCGCGGCAGGACAGTAGACTACACCAACAGCACTCACCCTGGCGGGATGCCTCCCTCCGGCCTCCTTCCCCTGTCTGCAGGTGGCGTGGAGGCAGAGGGTCTGTCCATGGGTGACCATTAAGACGACAGGGCTCCTTGTCATAGGACACTCAAGCAGGTCTCTGTGGTGAGGAACCTGCAGCTGCCCCTGGCACCAACTTGCCAGCCATGTGAGGGCGCCATCTTGGAAGTGCCCGCGCCTCCAGCCCCAGTCAAGCCTTCAGATGACAGTAGCCCCTGCCCACAGCTTGACTGCAACCTCATGAGAGACCCTGAGCCAGGATGACCCACCTGAGTTGCTCCCAACCCAGGGCAGAGGACCTGGTGGGAGCTTGAAGACGTTTGGAAATGAAACCAAAGGGTCTGTGGAACGTGGATTCCAGCGCTGGGCCTGTACCGAGAAGGCAGATCATGAGGGGCAGTGGTCATTCCTTGAACTGGCAAGGATGTGTCATTGCGAGTGTTTCGGACACACATTTCTTTCATTTGATTGGCATCTACCTGGTGGGAGATTAGTTAGAGGAGACTGTCGTGAGGACATTCACTCTGCTCCCTGGGCTTCCGTCCTGGGTGTGTCACTAGGCCTTTGGGTTCTTGAGCCTCAGTTTCCTTATCTGTGAACGGCTAGTGTGGAGGAGGTGATGTGACCTGGCATACAGAAGTGGCCCAGTAAGTGGTGACGGACTGTCTTCAGCCTTCACACGTCTTAATAGAGCCCTTTCGGTGCTGGGCTTGAGGAGAAATGCTAAGATGTACAAGACGTGGCTTTTCTCATGTGCAAAATATAGTTAGTTGGTGACCGGGGCACTGGTAGATGTGCTCACAGGGTGCAGTGGGAACAGAGAGAGGTGCATCTGTCCCAGGGAAGGCTTTGTGAAGAGGGCATCTGCTTTGACTTGTGAACAAAGAGCTGGAAAAGGTGCACAGTGAGTCTGGTGGGTCAGGACCAGGGGGTGCATGTGGAGGAGGAGTGGGGGGTGAGGCCAGAGAAGGCAGCAAGAGTCAGGGTGGGCTTCGTATCAGGCTAGGCCATACGTCTTCATCCCTTAATGGGGAACTATCCCGGTTCTATTACTGCCTGACAAATTACCTCCAAACTTAGCAGATGAAAAGAGCCATACGCTTTAATCATCTCACAATTTCCGAGGGTCAGGAATTTGGGAGCAGCTCAGGAGGGTGATTCTGGCTCAGAGTCTCTCATGAATCGCAGCCATGTTGTTGGCAGGGGCTACAGTCATCTGAAGGCTTGACTGGGGCTGAAGGGGCCACTTCCAAGATGGCGCCCTCACATGGCTGGCAAGTTGGTGCCAGAGGGTGGCTAGAGTTTCCTCACCACATGCACCTTCCCCGAGGCCTTCTTGGGTGTCTTTTTTACATAGGGTCTGATTTACCCCAGAATGAGGGACCCAAGACAGAGCAGGGGAGAAGCTCTGACATCTTTTAGGCCTTAACCTCAGAAGCCATGGGTATTGGCTCTACAGTATCCTAATGGTCACACAGTTCCTCCGATTCAGTGTGAGATGAGATTCACTGGGGCCATCTTGGACGCTGCGTATCTTTCTAATAAAATGCGGGATGGCGTGGTTGGTCCCTGTTTTCCAATGAGGAAGCTGGGGTGGGGGCTGAGTGACTTACCCAGGGATCCTCTGTGTGAGGTTGGTGGCACTCTGCTGCCTTCTCAGGGGCTCCTTCTCCCACTCAAAGCCATTTCACCAGACGTCTTCCTCCCCAGAGTCCGCACAGCCCACTCCTTCCCCTCGGTGAGGGCTTCTCTGGCCAGAGGACCACAGTCTTCCCCTGTTCCCCAACAGGCCTTGCTCCTGGCCGCGAGGCCCGTGTCCTCGGGAATATGCCGAGTAAGCCCATGGCCATTTGTGGGTAGGTGAACAGAGGACTGATGAACACTGAGGTCATCGTCTGGTTCAATGCAGCAAGGGACCCACTTTGGTTTATTACTGAGCCTTCTCACAGAGGGGAAACGGAGTCAGAGGGTAGTGATTGGCCTAGTCCACGGCAGAGCTGGACTCGGGCCCCGTGCCCTGCCCTCTCTGAGGCCCTGTGTGCTGTGGCCTCCAGGAGGTGGACCTTCCTGCCGCCGATGACAGCGCCACTGCCGTTTGCCACAGAAAGACCGAGTCCTTGGAGAGGTGACATTTGGAGGGGCAGGGCGTTCAGGGAGCCTGTTTGTTGGTTCCGCCTTTCCCCTCTTCATTTTCTGTAATTCCTTTTGAAAGTCCTCTCAGCTGGCCTCTGGTGACGGCTTGGCCCCCAGGTGGCGGTGGGGGGCTGCTCCTCTCACTGCTGGGAGGGGCCAAGGCCACTCGGAGTCTCTCTGGAGAAAACACAGAGCTGCTCCTTCTTCACTTTTCACTTTAAAGACAACACAGTCACGTTCCAGAAAATGTTGTGAACGGAGGGGAGAGGCGCTCCTGACCGCCACGTGACCAGCAGCCGCACGGAACTGCAGGGCCCTCCCCTGTGACAGGGCTCCGTGACTTGTGGGGGGGAGTGTTGGGGACAGAGACGAGAGTGAAACACACACACGCTCACACACTCACACACTCTCACACTCTCTCACACACACACACTCACACACATACACTCTCACACACACACTCACTCTCACACACACACTCATACACTCTCACACACACTCACACACACACACTCTCACACACACACATACACACTCTCACACTGTCTCTCACACATACTCTCTCTCACACACACACTCTCACACACACACATACACACTCTCACACTGTCTCTCACACATACTCTCTCTCACACACACACTCTGTCTCACACACACACACACTCTCACACACACATACACACTCTCACACTGTCTCTCACACACACTCACTCTCACACACACACTCATATACTCACACACACACTCTGTCTCACACACACACACACACTCTCACACACACACTCATACACTCTCACACACACTCACACATACACATACACACTCTCACACTGTCTCTCACACACACTCTCTCTCACACACACACTCTGTCTCACACACACACTCTGTCTCACACACACACTCTGTCTCACACACACACACACACTCTCACACACACACATACACACTCTCACACTGTCTCTCACACACACTCTCTCTCACACACACACTCATATACTCACACACACACTCTGTCTCACACACACACACACTCTCACACACACACTCATACACTCTCACACACACTCACACACACACATACACACTCTCACACTGTCTCTCACACACACTCTCTCTCACACACACACTCTGTCTCACACACACACTCTGTCTCACACACACACTCTGTCTCACACACACACACACACTCTCACACACACACATACACACTCTCACACTGTCTCTCACACACACTCTCTCTCACACACACGTCTCACACACACACACACATACTCTCACACACACACACACTCTCTCACACTCACACACACACACTCACACACACACACTCTCACACCCACACACACACCCACACACTCTCACACGCACACTCATGGAACTTGAAACTTATACAGAACTTGAAACTTACACAGAAGCCTCTTGGGAGTCGGGCTGGTCCTGGCAGAGGACCCCCTGGGGAGGACCAAGGGACAATAAGGACTCACTAACGGCTTTCACCTGAGTCAAGGCACCCACACTCACCACCCCTGAGTGAAGTCCGTCCGGGAGTTCCCGTTCCCCGTTATCCCTGGTAACACATGGGAAAGGGCTGATTGGCTCTTCTGGTCTGTGGCTGAGCTGAGCCCCTTGGGTTCGCCCCTGGTTCCCGCCCCCCCCCCCCCGGGGGATTTTACCCAGTCCTGACGCCCAGGCCCCACACCCAGGGGTTCTGATTTAAATGGTCCTGGTGGGGCCCTGGCCATGGATGGCTCCGTGCATTGGGGGTGAAGTCCATTGGTTAAGTCCCCTCTAGCTCTGAGACCCCCCAGCAGGAAGCACATTTCCGTGCTTGCAGGGGGGCGATGGATGCAGAGGGCACTGAACACCGAGTCTCTTCCCAGAGCTCTGCAGGGAGACCTTCCAAGAACAATGCCCCCGGGGCCTGGGATCACCCAGGAGGGAGGCTCCATGGCTGGCCTCCTGCTTGAACCGTCCCTTCACGCATTTGCAATTGAGCAAGGGGAGCTTGGAGAAGTGGACCAGAAAGTAAGGAATTCTCCAGAAAACCAGATCAAGGGAGCATGCTGGGGTGGCAAGAAGGGTTGGAACAAAGACCTGGACATCAGGGGTGGCACCAGGTCATGCTGGAAATGGTGGAGCAGAGAGTTGCACCTGGGCCCCCACGACGCGGGGAAGGAGGAAGCGTCCCAGGGCAGCAGCCGTGTTTCTGTGCATTTCCAGTTTCTGGGGCAGTGAGCGCCACACAAATATGTGTTAAATAAGTGATGAGCATTTGTTCAGGAAAACTTCACTGTTATGCAAGTGCCTGCCACGATTGGCTGCTAGGCTCTGCCCTCGGTCCTTCGGAAGGTTGGAAGAGGATGCTCTAGCGTGGAGGATGTCCACCTGTGGCTGGAAGGTGCTAGAAAGAGCAGGAACATCCCTTCAGGAGCATCGCTAGGAGGCAGGAGGCAGGCCTACAAAGGGACCCAAGATGCAAGGAGCCAGCCCAGAGTGTGGCTGTACCAGAGGCTTCCAGTTTAGACCAGACAGCTCCTAGGAAGCCGTGCTGCGGGTCTGGCCTGTGGATGTTTTATTTGGGCCACTATGTTATTAGCTCTTTTAAATTTGTTACCCACCATGTTAGTCAGCTTTCCGACACTATAACAAATACCAGAGATTATCCAGATAATAATCAGGAGAGGAGGCTTATTTCGGCTCACAGTTTTAGAAGCTTCTGTCCATATTTGGTTGACCCCATTTCTTTGGGCCTGTGGCAGAACACCCTGGTGGGAGCATGAGGCAGCAGAATCACTCCTCTCATGGCTGGGAAGCAACAGAGAGGGAGGGGAAGAGGCTGGTCCCGTTACCCTTCAACGGCTGCACCAAGCGACACAAGACCTCCCACTGCTAAAGCTTCTGCTGCCTCCCAAATGCACCAAACTGGGTCCAAGGTTTACCACACGGACCTTTGGGGGCACTTGAGATCAAGTAAAATAGAATCAACACTTAAAAAAAAAACAAACAAAAAACCAGAGGTCCTGCAGAAATCTAGATTCTGGGCTGCTTTCGACACTTACAGAATCCCACGGGCAGTACTCGATGGTGTGCAGCGGTGGGCCCTGTCTCCCCCCTTCCCATTTGTCGTCATTTTTGCTCACAGGTGGCTTTGACAGTGTTTACTACCATCCTGGCTCTGGGGACATCTGTGTCTGAGACTCCTTGTGGTCTTCTTTTGCCTCTGTCTGGAAACCTGAGCTGCTTTGACACTCTTCTGCCTGGGCTCCTCTCCTCTCTGGGTATCTGGCATCCTGGCCGGCCTGTTTCAGAGCATCCCGGTGGGTGGTCTCTTCACACCCCTCCCAGGCCTCCTCCCACAAGGGTGACTCTTTGCTGACTGCATCTGGAGCCTTTTGTCTGCCTGTGGTGGTGGGCATTTGGTTACTTGCCTATATCTACAGCTGGGGAATAGTGGAGTCTGTGTTTGAACGCAGGCAGTTCAGATCCAAAATCTGTGCCCTGTAGACTGTGGTCCGTTTGCGGAACCGATTGTCTGCCGTCCTCAGGGGAAGGCATAAGGTTTGCAGCGCATGAGAGCTCCGACAGGTTTTGCCTTGCAAAAGACAACAGATGACAGAACCATCCAGCAGAATTTGGTTCCCCTGAGCCCTGATTCACCAGATGCTATTTTCGTGCCATTTATGAGTAGAGCTACAAAAATTGGCATCATGGAACCTGACAGTTAGAAGGAAACTTTGGCATTGATTCCTTTCTGCTGCCGGCTTGTGAGTCCAGGCTGTGGCAGCCAGCTCGTGGACCTTGGAGTCTGACCAGCTTGATTCAAGTCCCAGCTCTGTCGCTCATGAGCTGTGTGACCTTGACATGCCACACCAGCCCTCTGAGTCTGGGTTTCATCCTGTGCAGAAAGCAGGGGTTTTAATGGGGCAAAACAAGGGAAATGCTCTGCGCAGTATCTGACACATAGTAGGCACTCAAAAAATAACTAGTTTTTCTAATGTTCTGTCTCAATCCCGAGGTTGACTTTCAGTCAACTCTTGTGAGAATTCTTTCATTTTACCTATAAGGCAGATGTTCAAGGGATGTGGAAAATTCTATTGAAGATTTCATAACCTTTATTTCTAGATTCTGTGCCAGAGAAGTGAGGCTCAGTTCATCCCACTAAAAAAAGAAAAAGAAATAAAACCACCTTCTACCTAGTGCACAGTAAAGCTGAGCTATTCTATGACTTAATTAAAAGCTGCAGAATATCTTCCTATCTGCCCATGAATGACAATTAAATAGAAGACCGTGTTCAGCTATTTCATTACCTGGTTAGGTAATATGCCCCCAAACAGCAGGCCTCAGTAATTACTGTACACTTTTCTTAAATGCCCTGTTTACTGATTGTCTTACAACCGGATGATACACATACATAATTTTATATTTATGGATAAGAGCTCTTTCCTGACAACTTGAATGTCTAAATTATGCAACACAGAATCAGATAATTGCAGAGAAACGTTTGTCGTCTGGCATATGGGATCTCCAGGTAAGGAGCATAATTATACAGTATCTGTTTGGAATCAATAGAAGGTGGGTGCCTGATGCTAATCGGGTATCTTCCCATCATCTCCTTGTTTTTAAAAGTGAAATTCAAATATGAGGAATGTTGTCTGCTTTTGACAACTCTTACCAAATGTCCACGCCCTGCTTTCGTAACCCGTCGTTCTTGGAGCCTGTGGGTACAGATGAGCATGCTCAGTGAAGGAAGTCATTTTTAAAAGACTTTCCATCAATTTTTGCTTCTTCCTTATTTTGATAAAAGGTCTGGCCGGTGAGGTTGTCAAAGGACTCAGGTGCAGGTTCTCGGTGAACTCTATTCCTCAGGCATCAGTCATTGGCTCTGTGGGTGGTCACGTGACCTTTGCAGAGACCAATCACATTGTTCCCTGGGATTCATAGATGCTATGGGAAAGTCACTCTTCCTTTTAGCGGTAAAAATAAAGGAGAATGTAAAGTTGAAAGTGCTTGCTGTTCTTTTTTCCTGACAGGTGAAAAGGGGAATATCTGCTATAGTTGAATGCTCACTGTGTGCTAGATATTGTGCAAAGCACTTTCCTCTCTATAATGGAAAATATGAAGGTACGGAGCCAAGGAGAGAAAAGAGAGGTGAGAAATAGATGAATAGAGGGTTGAGAAAGTGAAAGAAATATGGGTGCGTGTGGAGGGGAAGCTGGTAGTGTCAAGACGCAGTTTTACTGCCTGGGGACATCTTTCCTGTACCCCTTTCAATTCTGTGTACGACTTCGCTATTCTTTTTGAACAATGTGAGTCAGTATACTCCATTCCCCTCAGGATGGTTTAAGTTCATGTTTTGTTCTGTTTCCTGGGACAAAATGGTCTGATTGCTCACATAAGTTTTCCTGCCCATTTTGAGGGAAAATACTCCTCCCACCCTGCTCTCTGAGAGGAATCTGTTCTCAGCCCAAACATTCAGAAGATCTTTCTGTGGCCTGGGACCAGGGAGGATCAGTGGCTCCTTGTGCATTTTCCGGGTGTTCAGCGCCTCTCCCTTGGGGATGAAGACTGAGCAGAGAACATAACCATTGGGTGGAGTTAGGTCGATTTCTTTTGTACAAGGCTGCTGGATACATCAAGGGCCCACATCTATCTCTACTGCTTGACTCAATAACTGTAATTCTTGGTTTCTGTCTTGAAAATAGCACAGAGTGGAGCACATATTTACCCATGAATATGTGCGCAAGGGTCTGTCATAATGGTCAGCAGGAAACCATTCAGGGACCCACAATCTGGACAAAATTAAATTAATTATGGTTCACCCACATGTGGCACTTAACTTGTCCCATGAAGAGTTTGAAGTGATGTTGTAAATATTTATGCTGCAATGTTGAATGGAAAAGTAGGGCAGAGGAGCTGTGAAAACACTTTCGTCAATTATGTAGGCTCCTGGGCACAAAGACTGGAAGAAAATATGCTATTATTTGACTGTAGCTGGTGTGAGGGTAGGACATTTTTCTTTGTTTACTTAGATTTTTGTTTGTCCTTTAAATTTTCTGTAGCAAAATATGATAAAGTGAGTCTTGGCCCAACTGTAGTCTTTCTGGTTGAACAGTGACATCTGATTGCTCATACATTTTGCTTGGGCATGGGATCTGGGAAACCAAATATCTTTGACCTTTCAACGGCAACTTGATGTTTCTTTTTTCCAGCCACTTCACCTACAATGTGGAGATTAATTTCTGCCCAAGTACAGTTCAAAAATGTAAGGAAGGAGAGAAGGGTCACAGATGAGCATGAAAGTGAAGAAACAGCAACTTCAGGAACTACTCTGCTGAAGGTGGAGGTGGGGTGGAGGGACGACTATAGTGACTCACAGGAAGTTCCTTGGGCCTGACAGTAGGGGACTTGTTTCTAGGACGGACTTGATGGAGGATGTCAAACAGTTTAGAACGTCCCTCCGTCCCTACGGCATGCAGAACGCTGATTTCACCGACAGAGTAGGGGGTGGAGAAGAGCGAGAAGAGAGTTAGAGAACGGTGCTATCACAGAACTGTTCTGTGCTTGCCAAGGTGCCCACCCACTGAGCCCCTCGTTCATTCAGCAAACACCGACTGAGACGTCTGCACCAGGCACTGTGGCTGGCACCGCGTCCAGGTGGATTTTACAGCCAGCATTCTGCAGGGACTAAGGGAGGAGACAGCCACTGTGGACCCTGATTGATCAGACCAGCTCTGTCTGGATGAGCCACAAGTATGATTTTTATATAATTGTAGAATTTAGAGAATCATATAATTCTATAGAACTTGTACAAGAATGTAGTGTTATAGAATTTATGACTTTCTTAGTCGTCACATTAAAAAAGTAAAAAGAAACAAAGGGAATTCACCTAGATAATATTTAATGTTTTATTTAAGCCTAATATATTTAAACTGTTATGTATGCAGACTAACACAAAATATTCTCAATGAGGTATCTTTCATTTTTAAATAGTTTTTTTAAAAAAGTAGACTTCATTTTTCAGGACAGTTGTAGCCTCAGAACAAAATGGAGTGGAGGGGATGGAGAGTTCCCGTAGTCCCCTGCCCTACATGCGCATGGCCTCCCCCACGGGAGTGGTGCGTTTATTACAACTGAGAATCCACATTGGCACCAAATTATCACCCACTGTTTACAGTTTGCATTAGGACTCACCCTTAGTGCGGTACATCCTAGTGTTGGTACAGATATATGGAGACATGTATCCACCATTACGGTTTCACACAGATCATCTCACCATCTTGAATACCCCCGTGCTACGTGTCCATTGCCTGCTCCCCCAAGCCCCGTCAACGCTGATCTCTTTACTTACCGTGTCTTGCCTTTTCTAGAATGTTCTGTCGTTTTAGTCATACAGTATGCAGCCTTTTCAGATTGGCTTTTTTCCCTTAGTAAAATGTATTTAAGTTCCCTGTCTGTCTTTTCTTAGTCTCGCATTCTTTTTTGTACTAAGTTTTTGAGGTTTGGAGTGTATTTTGTACTTTCAGCCCATCTCAATTTGGAAAAGCACATTTCAAGGGCTCAACGACCACATGTGGCCGGTGGCGGCAATACTGGACAGTGTAGGTGGGACAAGATGGTTCTCATGTCACTGCGGAGCATCTGGGGCTGTGATAACTCTGGGCTTAGATCTAAGGGCATAAAGCAGATACCACTGTGGAGTTACTGAGAGACGCACACAAGAGGATCCCAGCACCCGAGGGTCTAGTTAGTGAAGTCTCCGAGGTTAGTCATGGCCTGGCAGAGCTGGGAATGTTGAGAATGCGGGCATGGCGTTAGCGGCAAAACGGAGCCAAGAAGATCTGCTATCTTGCAAGACACATGGATGCCTCCTACCCTGGGGATTTGGGGCACAAGCAATTTCAGCTTTCCTTTGACAAGGCTGTGCTAATATGACAGAACGACCTTCTGATCTGATGATTTGGGATTGGTATTATTTTTTAACATGAAGCTAGAAAGAAGGCATTTTATGTCTCACCCCACACCCAACTGTGATAAACCGAATAATAGCCCTGAAGATGTTCACAGTGAAAACCCTGAATGGATTCCCTTACACGGCACTAAGGATTTCTTTCTCTCTCTTTCTGCAGATATGATAGTTAGGAATTGAAGAGTGGGGAAATAGCATCTTGTTCTGGGTTACAGGATGAGCTCAGTGTAATTGTTAGGGTTGTTATAAGAGGGACACAGGAGAGTCAAGTTAGAGGACAAGGAATATCGAGGCAAGTAGAGAAGGGAAAGAACAAGAGAGGGACTTGAAGATGGGTATTGGCCTTGAAGATGGAGGAAGAAACTGAGGGCCAAGGAATGTGGGTGACTCTGGCACGCAGAAACAGGCAAAGGAAACAGACTCCCCTCAGAAGTCCAGGTGAACATGGTTCTCCCATCACCTTTCCTTTAGCCCGGTGAGGTCCATGTCAGACTTCTGGCCTCCTGAACTGCAAGGCAGTACATTTTGCTGGGTACGCCATTGAATTTGTTGTTATTTGTTACTGCAGCAAGAGGCAACTGATACGCTAACTGAGCCTAACAGAGGTGTTGTGGTTTGGATATTAAATGTTCCCCAAAGGGGAATGCACTGAAGGCTCTGTCCCCAGCTGGTGGTGCTGTTGGACCCTTTAGGGGGTGGAGCCTAATGGGAGGAAGTTAGGTCACTGGGGAGTGCCCTCGAAGGGCATGTTGGGATCCCTGCCCCTTCCCCTCTCTCGGCCTCCTGCTCCATGAGGCAAGTAGGTTGTTCTATCACAGGCTCCCGCCATGACGTCCTGCCTTACATAGTCCCAAACAAGGGAGCCGATGGATCGCAGACCAAAACCTCTGCGTCCAGGGCCCAAATAAACTTTCCTTTTTTTTTCTTTTTTCCATTTTTTATCGTTCTTATTAGTCAAACGTAACATTAGGAATCATCTTGATATAATCTAAATGGACGGCATATGATTTGTTCTGATTTAGTTCTCCGTACTTACCCTTACCCTCCCCCTCTTCCTCCCCGATCCATTTCCTCAACGTCACTGTCTTTCTGCTATTTATTTACATTAAAAAAATTGGCATCTGTAGATGTGCATGATGGTGGGACTCACGGTGGGATAGTCATCTGTATACATGAGGAAGTCAGGTCAGGTTCCCGCCACTGCTTCCCAACTCTGCCCTCCCCCTCCCCCTCCCCCTCAGTACTCCTCTTCACGGCCCCGATGTTTCTTTTATTTGGGTGGAATCCCCCCCCCCCGTTTCTCTCTCTCTCTCTCTCTCTCTCTCCCCCCTTCCCCTCCTCTCCCTCTCTCTCTCCTTTTCTAATTTTAGACTCGCTTCTGCATATCCGAGATCTCAACATCACTTTCTACCAGTTGAGCTACTCTCGGGGAGACCTTTGGCCAGAGGGCCACCAGGAGAGTCGGGAGGCCATTACTGGCCATTTCAGCTCTGCTCAGAGGGCTGGGAAGGGAGGATGGGCTGAAGGAGCTTCAGAGTTGGCGCCTGCCACCCTGACCCTGCGCACTCTTCCCGGCAGTGTGGCTTTGGGCAGGTCACCTCAGCTCTTTGAGTTTCTGTTTTCTTTTGTGCAGAACAGACACCACAGGGCCGCAGCAGGTCAGGTTCCTCGGGAGACAGTCTCTGACTGAGGTGGGGGCCTAGGGGAATGTTCTGGAGCTCGGCACTTGCTCGGGGGTGAGGGAAGCAGGATTCAGCTGAAGGAGGAGTGAACTAGGCAGTGATGGCAGCAGAGACCCCAAGATCATCAGCCAGCTGGAGCTCATGTCCCCGCCATCATCCTCCCACCTGGAGGCAATGAGCGGGCCAGTCATAGGCTGCAGGCTGCTGGGGGTGGGAGGGGAGGGTGACGGTGGGTGAACAGCTACCTTCCAGCCGTGGGTGCAATTTCAGGGAGGAACGTGGCCGAGTGGTCAGCCGGTAACACTTCTAGCAACTGGGGGAATGAATGCTTGACCACCAAAGAGGCCCCGGCAGTGCCCCGCGGTGTCCACTAGAACCCTAACTTCTAGGGTAGTCGGGAGGCTAGGCCAGAGCGCGCCCACCAGCCTCTGGGTAAACGGATGCTATTGTTGTGATTGTGATCATTCTGGTACTGACAGGTTTTTTTTTGAAGAAGCAAATAGAGAAATGGAGCAGCAAGTAAAATCCAAGTGACCTTAAGATCCAGGAAATTCAGAGGACATAATAATCCCCTGAGTTCGGTGGCCTTGGCAAAGCCTCTAATCTCCAAGGCGCCGTGGCAGTTTGGGTCAGGAGGAGCTTCGAGTCTGCAAACAAAGGCCCGGGGCTGTCTTTGAAGGGGAAGCCGGGAAGCGGAGGTTTCAGCAGAGCCGTGCTGCACTGTCCCCAGCCTGGTTGGTGCTCCAGAGCCTCGGGTGCAGCAGCAAACAGCAGAACGTGCTCTTTGGTTTTCCCTGGCGGCAGGCTGAGCCGCAGCCCGCGCTCTCTCCAGGCCTGACGCCGGCCACTTGGGACTCGGCTAATTATTCACAGCGTGCACTCTGGAGCGAGGGCGCGTGCTGAGCACTTTGAATTTAAACCTGGCACCTTGAGGCCACCGAGGCAGGCCTTGTCCTCACCCTTGGCCCCATTGGGTGAGGACACTGATCTCTCCCTGGAAAAAGCAAGCAGTCGGCTGAACACGCTGCTGGACATGCCACGACGCTAGGAAATCCACTGGGAGCCCCGGGAGCCCTGGTGGTTTCTCTCCTGGGTTCCTGGAGGCCCGTCCCAGAGGGCGCACTCGTGGCCGAGGGGCACTCGGTGGCCACAGAGAACTGCATGAGCTGGTTTAGTTTAGTTTGTCATTGTGTCCCCAGAGTTTATCACGGGGCCGGCTCCATGGTAGAAGCTCAATGAATCTTTGCTAACTGGACGAGTGAATGAAGGAATTCTCCAGAAAGTACCTGAAGGCCCCAACTCCACCTCCTGATCTTTGGGTCCCAGGAAGCAAGTGTGTGACCACCATGGACACGTGACTTCCACGGTCATCTCAAGGCCCCTCGCTCCCTCCGAGCCCTGGGACCTGCGTGCCCTAGGTTGTCCCTCGCGGGCGACGTTCCACAGGGATGGAGAGCCGTGCAGAGTTCTTTCCCGTGCCAGGGCCTTTACACCTTCTAAGGACTGGCCTGGTCAGCAGCAGCTACCACAACGCTGGCCTTGACCTAGGGCGGCACGAGGGGCACCTCTCAGTCCCCATGTGTGACTCTTCTGACACTATGGGGAGCTCTCTGGGCCCTGGGTATCCTTGGCCTGTGTCGCAGGCAGGCAGATGTGCCCCAGGAGCGATCCTCAAGGGCGAGGGGAGGGGAGGGAGCTGGGGGTAAGCAGCTTCCTTAGCCCCAGGCTGGACAGCTCTATGGTGTGTTCCAGTTTCTCACAGGGTCCTGTGGGGCGGAGCCTCTGCTGCTCCTGGCACCCAGGGACTAATGTACCCTGTGCTGACCACGTTTCTCACCTCCTCAGGGGTGCTGAGATCACCCACAAATGAAGGACTCGCACCCAGGTTCCGAGTGGAAGAGCAACCGTATTCTTCTGTTTTCTGTTGCCAATAACACAAGGCCACAGACTGGGTGAGTTAGAAAGAAAGAAGGTTTATTTTGGCTGACGGTTCTGCAGGCATGAGGCTGAGGGCTGCCTCTGGTGATGCTGTTGTGAGGTGACACAGGGCGCCACGTGGCAAGTGAGGCGACTGTGTGCGTGTCTTTAGGCTTCTTTCCCTGTGAGTCTGTCTCACCCTCATCACTTCCCAAAGGCACCCTGTAAACACCAGGCTGGATTAGGTTTTACTCTTTGAATCCTCGTGTTGGCCATCACAGTCCACACGTTGAACGTGGGACGTCCCACCCACATCCACACCACAGTGCATCCCAGCTGAATGTAAGACAGAGGAGACGTGGTCGTCCTTGTGCCTTGTGAAGAGTGGAACCAGGAGTCTGAGTGGGCCTGGGGGTCACGGCATGGACCCCTGCAGAACAGCGGGAGGTGAGGCCCCCTCCCCTGTCTGCTTGGGATGTCTGTGGTCCAGGCAGGTGCCGGGGGATGAGTGACCAAGCAGTGCCATGCCCACGAGTGGGCGTCAGCATCTCCTGACTCAGCTGCCAAGTGGGGGTGACAGTGCTCTTGGGGACCCCTTTTAATGTTTGCAGTAGTGCACCCGGCAGACGAGTGGATGGCCCAGTGCCTGGCTTGGGGTCTGGACCGTGCTCACGTGCGGGGACAGTTCGCTCGACAGGCCCCAGTGGCTGGGCAGGGGGTGAGCCCAGTTCCAGTTCGCACAGCACTGTGGTCCCCAGGGGTCCTCCGCACTGCCCCCAGGGGTCCACCAACTGCTGACCCCTGCACTGGCCTGGCATTTCTGGAACCATCTCCCGGTGTGCTCCCAGTGAGGCCCTGGGATGCACACGGTGCTGGGCGGTCACCGGGAGCCCCAGGGGGCCCATCCTCAGAACTCCGGGAACCCCACAGATCGTTCCCACACTCCCCCGTGGATGGGCCGAATCCTGGCCACACCCTGCTCAGCCACCAGGGCCTTTCATCATGAATGTCCAGACGGAGCCATCGAACCACTGATTTAAAGTAGCTCCTTTCAGCCCGTCCTCACAGATAAACATAAATAGGTCGCGTGGCTCCTCCATGGATCATGCGTTAAACGCACATCTGTAAAACTCCCCGGCAATGGTAGGCCTTGGACATATGGGGCTTTAATTGAACACTAAATCAATTTTCCTATCTCTGTTGATGGAATTTTCAAAACTCTTCCTGGCTTTATTTAAGATGTCTGTCCTGGTTACATGATAGGAAATAAAACCCTCGGACGCTGGTGATTCTGACACCGGCTTCTCGTGCTCATTTTCCATAATTCAAATCCTGGTGCCGGGCACCTGTGAAGGGGAGATGAAAAGGGTCCTCAGGGAGCAGAGCCCTGGAACACTCGGACAGTATCAGAGAATAAAAGGCAGAAAGGTGGCCAGATCGCTGGGGAGCTGTGCACTTGGGGCGTGAGCAGAGAGCACAGAGGAGCTACCGTGCGGGGACCCCGGGATGGGGAGACCCCAGGCAGGGAGAGGGGAGGGCAGAAAGGCAGGTGTGCGTACAGGGAAGGCGAGGGTATCTGCCCGATGGGTCTTCTCCTTCCATGGCCCATGGAACCCACAGGCACCGGGTCTGTTTTGCAGATGAGAAAACTGAGGCTTAGGGAATTCATGGGGGTTTCCAACATCATAGACAATGTCCAAGCCAGAATTCAGACCAGTGTGGCTCCAGTCCCTGAACACTTGCTCCTTCCACAGGAGGAGGGCTGGGTGGCCAGTTGTGTGGTGTCTTGTTGGGGCCACTCCTCCCTGATGGATGGCAGTGGGACCACAGCAGTGAGAGGCTAGTGTGATGCGAGTTTCCTGGTTCAAGGTTACAATTTCTCTGTGGGCTCTGGGATAAATTTAAGGTCTCGTGTTTCGGGAGTGAGTGAGTTTCACATCGGTGGAGGGAATCAAGGACAGCCCTCTGCTAACTCCTCTGGGCTACTGTCCAGGGAAGTTGGAAGTCCCTTAGGTGCACTAATGGAAGTGTGTCGGGCTCTTTCCGGGGAAAGAACGTGCGAGGACACAATGAGAAGGTGGCCGTCAACAAGCCAAGGAGAGTCTTCACAGTGAACGCAGCTGGCAGGTTCCTTGACCTCAGACTTCCGGCCTCCAGAACAGAAATCAGTGGAGCTTGTAGCTCTCTGATGCTGTGTCATGAAGGCCCTAGAAAATGAATCTCCCTTTCAAATGGTTGGCACAGGAATTCAGAGGGTGAAAAATACATAAATTGCCAAGCAGGGCTCCGGGCACCTCACGGACGTTCAGTGCACGCCTGCGCTCCTCTAGCTGCCGCAAGCTCTGGGGACCTGGGTGGCTCCCGTGCTCTGTGCCTGAGCACCCCAGGCACACAGTCAGCACAAACAGATGTTTGCTGAACGGAGCTGCAGACCCAGCATGCACTCGGGTACCTCCTGAAACCCAGGGCTCTGGCCCTCCCCCTGTCATTGACCTGCCGAGCCCCACCCCAGTGCTGCTCAGAGTGGGTCCTCTGGCCATGGGACCTCACTTAGGAGGCCGAATGGTCCCAGGCAGCCACTCTCTGAAGAGCATGCTCTGCTGAGCACCACTGTGGCCCTGACCCGGGGCTCCCGGAGATGAGCAGCCTCCCGAGGTAACACCGTCCTCAGCTTCTGTAGACGAGGAAGGCACAGTCCCTGGGTGTCCCCCGAGCTGAGAAGTGGCAGTGCTTAGGATCAAACCCATGCAGATCTGATCTCCGGGCTTGTTTAAAGTGTAGGTGAACCTGGCTGATGTGCAAAGGAGTCACATCCCGGTAAATCCATGGCCAGGTCAGAACATCATCAGCTGAACACGCATGGGGCACACCCGCCCCGCCAGGGTCACGGTGCGTGGTGGGATAGCCCTCGGTCGTCTCTGTGGTCATGGGCTGATTTGGTGCTATGGCTGCGGCCACGGCCCAGCACCAGGAGGGAGGATGGCCTGCACGAGGCTGGCCTGGGGCAAGATCAGATTCAAAATTCAGAGTGTGGTCTCTGCTGAACTCGGTCGGTTTCACACCGTCGTCAGGTTGAGCAACTGTAATGGAACCGACCTGAGGGAGGAGCCCTCGGTACTTGGAATTCAGACAGATTAAATGGTCACAGAGCGCAGACAGTTACAGGTACAACTCAAGACCTTCTGCTCCGTTGTGTGTCGGCATTTTCTCCTGAATCCCCTCCGTTGGTAGGTACCACCGTTCCCTCCAGGGGAGGAAACAGGCACCGGGGAGTTCAAGTTCAAGTTCAAGTTCAACGGCTTGCCCAGCTTTACATGGCTAATGAGGGGTGGAGCAGGGTGTGCACTTGGGGTCCCTGCTTTTACTCACTGTGCCATGGGCCCCTGCTGTGCTGGGGCTCAGTCACCCTCACCCAGTGACCCCTTCCTGAGGATGCCCGAGTGGCAGAGGACCTCTGTGGGGTCACAAGGCTGGTGGGAGGCGGAGCCGCCACTTGCAGCCCTGCAGCCCCCTGGGGACTCCTTGCTGTGTCCCTTGTGTGCCCCTGTCTCTCTATTTCAGCCTCTTCTGACCTGGGGCTGCACCCAGGTGGCCAGAGGACCCTCTGCCCCAGAGGCGGAGGCTGGGTGAGTGAGCGGCAGCCAGGCTGCCCGGGGAGCCGGCCCTGGAATGGCCCTGGTGCTTATTTTCTCATTATTTTGATTCTGAGCTTCTGCAAATTGGGGACTCAGCAGCACCAGGATTAGGCAATTTTCTTGCCTCCTGTAATGTACTTTCTCTGAATTGGTTCTATCGAGACAATTATCTGAAGCCTTTGGATTGCTCCCGCAGGCAAGCTGAGGGCGTCAGGTGACACGTCTTCATATGCAGACAGGTCTTAGGGCTGCTTCCACGCTTACTGGGAGTCACAGGCATCGAAAGGGAAGCTGCTCCTGAGCCCGCAGGCGGGGTCTCCCCGGGCAGACCTTGGGTTTTACACCCACGCGCCACGCCCGCTGTGGTCTTCCAACCCTTCAAAATGGCTGATATTGTTTCCAGCTCTCAGTTGAGGAGATTGAGGCTCACAGAGGGTAAATCAAATTTCCCAGGTTAGAACTGGGGAAACCAAGTCCCAGAGAGGGGGTGTGATGTACCCAAAGACAGAGCTGGGGAATGACTAGGGGGGTCAAGGGTGTGGAACCAGGCCTCGTGTGTTAACCTCAGCCATCCCCATCCCGTGCATAAGGAAGTGGGGCCTTCTTCTTTCTCCTCTCTCCCTCCTCCCGCCCTCCCTCCCTCCTTCCCTGTGTTATCTGTTGATCTATTACTTCTTCTTCTTCTTTTTTATCAGCAGAGTTCTTTGGCGTGGAAATAAATATGTTCATGTAAAGTAACATCATTCAACCTCACCCAGCACACAGGTCTTCCTCCCGCTGGGCGCTGTCCAAGGTACTCCATGCCGTCTGGCCCCATCTTGTCCAACATGCAGAATGAAACTCAGCATCCCCATTTGGTAGAATTTAAATGGGGCTGTTTGGTGAGCTATTTGGAGGTTATGGCTCAATCTGGTCCAGAATCCATGTATGAGACCTTTGTAGACGTTTCCAGAGTGCTGAGTTAAGAATTTAGACTCTGGGCTCAGAAGACCTGGGTTGAAGTTCCCGCTTCTCCGCTTTCCTGCCGCGAATCCTTGGGCCAGATACTTAGCTGTCCTGGACCTCAGCAACCTCATGTCTAAAATGGGTATAGTAGTGCCTGTTTCCTGGAATACTTGCAGAAAAGAAGAGAGAGAAAGCATGTTAAACACCGATCTTAGCCACAGGTGCAGGGTACAATGAACATAAAATGCCAGTCATCATTTTTTTAATACTTTTAAGGCCTCCTGAGTTTTGAAATCAACGCGTGTGTTCCAAGAAAGCTTTGTCATTTGCTGGCAACGAGAGGCAAGTTAATCAACCACTCTGAACCTTGGTCTCCCTACTAGCACAATGATAACAACATCCACGCATCACTGCAAGGTTCTTACAAATTTAAATGAAATTAAAGCTTGTCAGGTGCTTAGAATACTGATTGAACCTTGGGAAACGCTTTTTGCGTAATTGGCATTGGGTTCCTTATTCTCTTGGTCTTGCTGGAGAAGGAGCACCCTCAGCCTCTGGTTTTAGGAGGTACCGAGAGGTCAGTCCATCCGCAGCTACGCAGGCTCGGCTGCCCCGTGTTCTCAATATTATCTAAGAACCCAAGAGACGTTCTGTGGCAGCAACAGAGATGGCATCTGTATCACAGAGAGCATGATCCATCTGCAGTAGACCCCTCTGCGGGGGCCAAGGGGACAAAGGACAAGATCGTGGGTCTGCGTGCACAGAAGGGAGGGGGTTTGAAGGAGCTTCGCCCATCTTCCTGCTGCTTCCCAGACACTGCAAGCCCAAGGCCATTCTCTGGGGAAAGAAAACCCCTCTGGGGAGTGCAGAGTCCTGTCGGGGAGAACAAGGCTTCTATAAATACAGACTGTTTCCTCCGAGTTGGTGACAGCTGTTTATGGATGAGGGTGTGTGATTGGGTGAGGTCCATTTTGTCTTCAAGGGCCCAGACCCAACACGCCTGCTCTAATGCAATTATTTCTGAAATACTCTTGAGGATTTGATCTCTGCAGCTCAGCATCTAACCTCTTCTAGGGGTATTGGTGAGACTGCCTGGGCGTGCGTGCGTGTGTTGTTTGGTGTAAATTCAGTTATTTTCGATTCCTGCTCCCCTGAGCCTCTCTTTTCTTGGCAGAAGCCCTTAGGAGCTACTTGGACGATGGATGCTGGTCCTTATCTGCAAAGAGCTGTCAGTCACAAGGTACCCCAGGGCCGACGGTATCTCACAAGGGCCCTTCTACCATCTCAGGGCAATCAGGTCAAGGAAGCTCCAGAGAAACATTTAAAAACAAGAAACAGACTGGGACACGCTGACGGCCCTTCCCCTGACACGTGTTCAGAAACTGCCTGAGCTGCCCGTGCTTCAGATGGTAGTAACAGGACAGGGGCTTTTACTGTTTCCTGACGTATTCGGGGTGTCCGTATTGCCTTGTGTTATTGTTGAGATAGGAGGTGCCCCCCAGACTCTGTGTGAGACGCTGCAAGAGCATTCAGAGGTAAGATGATTGGCTCATGGGAGCTGTGCCCTAATCCGTGGATGGATCCACATGAAGGGATGAATGGCGGTCATGACTGTAGGCAGGTGGGGTGTCATGGTTTGAATGTGAGGTGTCCCCCAAAAGCTCACCTGTGACACCTGCAGGAGGGTTCAGAGGAGCAATGATGGTCGTGAGAGTCTTCACCCTATCAGTGGTTTGGTCCCCGAGCGGGTTCAACTGAGGGGTGACTGGAGGGGTGGGCACTGGGGTGTGGCTGGGGGGTATATATTTGTATCTGGAGAGTGGAGTCAGTCTCTCTCTGCTTCCTGATCACCTTGAAGTGAGCTGCCTCCCTCTGCCACACACTCCGCCATGATGCCCAGCCGCGTCTGGAGCCCCGAGGAATGGAGCCGGCCTTCTGTGGAACAAGATCTCTGAACTGTGAGCCCTCAGATAGACCCTTCCCCCTCTATAATTGTGCTGGTCCGGCCCTTAGTCACAGCACTGGAAAAGCGACTAAAACAGGTGTGGACAGCGGAAGTGGGCACTGGATCTGTATTTTGTCCTTGGCGAGTGGCGATGCCCCGTCCTAGGCACACCCACACCTGGTTGCACATCCACACCCCTCTGCCACGACGCTCTGCCTCACCCTGGCCCAGAGCGATGGAGTCCGCCTCCATGGAGTGAGACCTCTGAAACCATGAACCCAGATACACTATTCCTCCTCCGGGTTGTCCTTGTCAAGTCTTTTGGTCTCAGAGGTGCAGGAGCTGACGGAAACACCTCAGAGCTGAGGGTATTAGAGTCTGGTATGTCTGGTAAGTTGTGATTTGGGGGTCTACAGACCCCAAACTCAAAAGAGCTAGGTTCAAGAAAGTAGAACAGCGACTTTAATAAATTAAAGAATCCCACAGAACAGGTTGCTGACATCAGGGATCTGAAGTACCCAGAGGGCAAGTAGCTGTGCCGCCCTGTCGGGGGTGACTCGCATTCCCTGAATGCGCGCTGCGCGCCAGGTCCTGTTCCTGGCACCGTGAGTGCAGGCATGTCCTGACCTTCGAGGTCGAGTGGGGGAGACAGTCTTTTAACAAATGATTTCATTAATAAATGTAGGTACAAGGAAAAGTTCAGGGTGCACTGGGATGGCAGAGAGGGCAGCGAGTCTAGGCCAGAGGTTTCAGGAAGTGACATTTAAGGTGAAGTTTGCAAAATGAATAAGACCTAGGTGGGTGGGGAGACAGGAGGAGCATTCCCGTGGAGGAAACAGGACGCATAAGACCCTGTGGGCCATGCTGTGGATTTTGGACTTTCTTTAAGAATAAGAAGAGGGAGGCATGAAAGATCTTTTTAAAACTGGTGAATTAAATAGAGGAGGCGCGAGTCAACAGGGATCCTAGGAGATGAGGAACCGTCTCTGGACAGGGGAGGGGCCATGGGGAGAAGTGAGCATGTTCAGGGTACATTTAGAAAGGAAGATCTAGGAACTGGGGAGAAAGTGCATGTGAGGGAGCGAGGGAGAAGGAGTGTGAAAGGTGACTGCCAGGTTTATTGAGAGATGACAGCGGAAGTCGCGGTACCACTTCCTGCAGATGAAGACACATGGTATTGGGGGTTGGCTTCCGAAGAGGAGGCCAAAAGTCCAGTTTTTGTCAAAGAGACACCCAGGTGCAGATATTAGGAAACCAGTTTTATCTAAAACACAGAGAAATTAAGCCCAAAATATCCCAACAGGGAAGTGCTAGGGAATGATATTGGCCAAATGATATCGTTATACCATGTGCATGTACAAACATGTAACAACGGACCCCATGATTGTGTACGGCTATAACGCACCCAAAAACACGTGCAAAGAGGAAAAAAATGGCCTGAATGGAATGCCACCAATATGGACTCATCAAAATACAGACTTTACCACCACGGAGGGGGTTGTTTTTGCTTTTCGTTCTTTTTAATTGGTGCATTCTGATTATACAGAGTAGTGGGGGGAGTCCTTGTCATCACCGAGGAAGGACAAGCAAGTGTCCCTGCCTTGGGATGGAGGTGAATGGGGTGGAGGAAGTCGAGAAGGTGTGTCTGCAGAAGGAAGAGCAGCACCAAGAGCCGGGGTCATGGAAGCCGAGAGTGACGGTGGCCTGCCATGTGGTCAGGGGGCAGCCGGAGCTGGACAGTGGGAGCAGCGGCAGAGTGGAGAGAGTCCTCGTGGTGGTGGCTGGGTTAGTAGGAGAAGGGAGGAGAGAGGAGGAGGAGGAGGAGGAGGAGACGTGGAGCAGGAAGCAGGAGCACCGGTGGCCGCTGTAGCCACAGCTTCCGCAGGAGCCGGAAGTGGTCCCAGGGGGCAGGAGGGCAGCCGGTTGGGTGTTCTGCACCCTGGGGAACAGCAGTCTGTCTTTCAGGCGGACTGAGTGGCAGGACAGCTGGGTGCACGAGGAGGGAGGAGCCCGTGTTCCTGCTTCGTGGATGGGGAGGTGGGGAGATGGAAAGGTGGGGTAGTCTTCCCGCGAGAGAGGGGCTGCTCCTTAGCAACAGGACCAGGAAGGGAATTCTGGGCCCTGAGTCCTCAATGAATTCCATCTCCGCTGCTCATGCCTGTGGCCTAACACCAGGAGCCCTGTGTGTCGTCCCCCCCCCCCCACGTACTTTCTGGGGTGGGCGGGCTTTTGTGCACTAATGGGTCCTCAGTGCTTAGTGTGGTACCTGGCACCCAGGAGGCTCACCCATCACAGGAGCGAGGCATCGGCCTTGAAGAGTGAACGGCTCTCTCTCAACTCATAAGCATAAGACAAGGAGGAATGCTTATCATTTTAATGAATTCCATGTCCCCTGCCCATCCTTTCTCTTTCTGTCTGCGAACCATATGCCACAAACTGGTTCAGAAATATATTTTTTTAACACAGCCATCCATTAACATGAGAAGATTTTGAGATTCTGCATATGTTCGTGAATTACGAGTCCTTTCCACTAGTTCACTCTCTCAGACTTAAGATTCAAGAAGTGATTCGAATCTAGCTTTTCTGGGTTTTGCTTTTTCTTCTCTGGACACAGCTTCTTGATCTCCTTCACATATTTACCTCCACCCCCACCCAGGGACACCCACCGACCATTCACATTCAGGGGTATTTAAGGTCAATGCGGAAAGTCCCATTTTTCCCCCTAGACCAGCCTGAACAGAAGAGCTCTGCCGTCACGCTGTGCTGAGGAGGGGGCAGCTGGAGCCCCATGAGGGGTGCACCATGCTGTTTAGGCACGGAGCTCAGGCTCCCCTCTTCTACCTGAGAGTATTGAGGCACAGGAGAGAGAGGATCATGGAGTGCAGAGACCCGCCTGGGAGTCAGAGGGATCTAGGTTGCAAGCTCTGTGTTTAGACCGTGGAAAAGTCATTGCCGTCCCCAGGTCTCGGTTCCCCTCATTCTAAAGCAGAGTCACAGGGCTTATGTCTCAGGCCCATGGTGGGAATTACGGAGGACATCGTAGAACCCAAGGCCCACTGCCAGGACCCATGAAGGAAACTCCCTCCATTCCTCGGAGAACCATTTACATAATGGAATAAAGGACGTTTGCAAACTGTGAAGTGCCGTGCCCCGTGGGGAGGGCTTCGTATTTACCTTCCTCTCCTGCTGTTTCCTTTGCAAAAACCCTGGGGTCCAGCATCTGGACCTGCCCGCGCCCGTTCCATTTTCCCTTCCTTCTGTTCGTGCCTCCAGCCTGGACTGTTCTCGCCAGCCGCACACTCAAGCCCCAGGACGTCTCCTCTTGGACGGGCCTCAGCCTCCCTCTGCCCAGATGGGACACAGAGTGTTCTGATCTCCTGATCCACCCAGGAGCCAATCCAGAGTCCTCCCCTCTCCCAGCCAGCCATCCGTCACGTCCTGCTGGTCCAACCCGTCCACCCGTCCGTTCCCACCACCTCGCCCTCCTTCTGGCTGAGATGTCTCCGGGAGCCTCCTAATTGGTCTCCCGCTGCTGAGCTGGCCCTTGGCCACTCCGTCACCCAGCTGGGGGGCTGTCTTCACCGCCGACATCAGATGCCCGCTCCCTGCCTGGCCCTGCAGCTCTCCTCTGTACTCTGAGAGCTCATCTCCTCTGCGTGGTGCGCAGGTGCATTCGTTCCCCTAGCTGCCAGGAAGGCCAGCGGCCAACAGCTCACCCTGGCCCAGCCCGAGGAAGGTCTGCCATGTTCAAGGTTGGGTCCCCTTCTCGGGGAACAACCGGTCAGTGTGGGGCACCCAGGTCTGGCCCCGGCTTCACCCTGGGACTTCTCTGAAAGGCCTCTCCTGCCCCTTCGGGAGCAGCAGAGAACCGCAGGGCGCTGTTCTTCACCCCTCCCTCGGCCACTCTGCCTCCCTCCCGACTCTGCAGGTGACACCAGTAGACCTTCTGCCTGCAGATCTCCTGGGACATGACCAACAATGTGGGTCTTCCGAGGCCCCCGGGGTCTGCCTTCAGCGCCGTGCCCAGCCCAGGGGCACACCGTGGGTCGATCGGCTGTCTGGTGGTAAGATGGGGCAGTGAGCAGGGCGAAGAGCTTCTCCACAGGGTCAGCCCTGGGCATCTGTTCAGGGCCGCAGGGGTGTGGTCAGAGGACTCCCAGGGTAGCCAGTGAGTCAGTGGAGCCCAGGCAGCTGTGGCCTTGGTGATGACCATCTGCCATCTGGAGGGTGGAGGGGCAGGAGGGCCAGGGCTTGCTCTCATTGGTAATGCTCCTCCACCAGCAGGCATTCACCTCGGAATCGATTCTCGTGTACTCCTGACGCTGCCAAGCCTGGAACCAAAAGAAAATGCCAGACTTTCAGAATGTGCTTTTCTCCCGCAGCCAAGGCCGTTCTTGCTGAATTTCACCTTTTTCAGTGACTTGCTGCGGGAGCTGCAAGGACAGACTGCTGGCAGGACTCCCTCTGTGATTTCGCATTCACCAGCCTCAGCAAGTAAAGGGAGATGGCAGGCATCAGGGCCTCCCGAGCTCTGCTCTCTAGCCTGAGGCTGCTGCGCTTCACCGTCTCCAGGCCTTTGAACTTGGTGTGTCTGCCCACATTGGCCTCATCCATGTGCATGACTCCCGCGTGTGCTTTGGATTCACATCAGACAGGATCTCTAAGACGTCTTCTCCACACTTCTGCAGGATCACATGCCTCTCCTCCTCCACTGACCAGACCAAATTGTCCTGTAGCTTCTTAGTTTTCTCCTTGCACTGGCTACCAGGAAGCTCAGTGCTCAGTGTGCAGGCGCCATCAGCCTGTTCAGTGTCTGCATGGTGGACACTGATCTTTTCTGACTTCCCCTTACTTGCTTATATTAATTTTCCTTTCCCTTAATTTCCTCCGTGTAATCTTCTCCTGACTCCACTCATTTTTTTCTTCAAGTGGAGAGAGGAGAAACATTAGGAAATTAATGAGCTCTGACTGTCTGCTTGCCTGTTCCCTGCTGGTTTGGGATCCTATGGCGAGAAGACAGTAGCATCTTTTCATCCACCTTCCTCAAAAGCCGGACACATAGTAGGTCCTCAGAAGTATTTACTAAGTGAATGGAGCAGACTTAAGGGCAGAGGGGGTGGGACAGGTACTTTGAGGACTTTCTTTTGGATCTAGTATATAAGACAAAGGGAATGGAAGGTCTCAACTATTTTGTCGGTTTTTATGCAAAGTGAGATACACTGGTCGGAGGTTGTGCGGCAACGAGGAAGGAGAGAGCCCTGGGGGACAATGTCCCCCTCGAGGGGCAGCCCCTCCATGGGGCTGGGAATGGCACTTGATGAATGGGTAGAGCCATGCCTCCACCCCCCAAATACATAAAACACAGGACAAAACCCAGCCAGTCGCTTGTTTGTGATGACAAAAGTGCATTTCATTTTCCCCATCAAATCATGGTCATTTCTGATTATCTAGCCCACCTGACGCAGTCCTGACATTGTCACCTTTTATGTAGACAGTATCCTCTGGTGACAGGGTACGCAGACGGAGAAGACTCCCTAGGGAATCCGGAACTCACCAGGGGCCTCTTCAG
Source organism: Ictidomys tridecemlineatus (assembly GCF_052094955.1). NCBI lineage: Eukaryota > Metazoa > Chordata > Mammalia > Rodentia > Sciuridae > Ictidomys > Ictidomys tridecemlineatus. Next base: position 142,925,585 of record NC_135486.1, read on the forward strand.
AAGGACTTGGCCCTGATCCACTTCTCCCTCAAAATAGGACAGAGACAAGCCCCATTTATTGGTATGGGCCTGGGCTGCAATTGAGGAGGGAGGAGATGGTTTGTCGAGGATAGCTCTTGGGGACGAGGCCGGCTCAGAATGTTTGCCAACGTGGATGCGTGGGGATAGAGAAGATGGACTGAAGGAGCTGCGGTCCATCACTGTGTGGACTCCAGGGAGCCTCACTTTGTCGGATAGTCTGGAATTCTGTCCCCACGTTGGGAGGCCCCAGCCACTTCTTAAACTAGCGCTAACCCTAGGTACTGGCCACCGGGCTCAAGGCTCTGTGGGCCTCCTTCAATTCACCTGAAAACCAACCAACGAAGCAGCCGCCGTCTCCGTCTCCATTGGGCAGAAAAGGAAGCCGAGCCTTATCCCGAGTCACCAAATAATAAGGACCGGAGCTGAGACCTGGTCCCAGTTCCATCTAACTCCAGCAGCCGGGTTCCGGCCTGGCCAACTGAGGGCTGAACCTGGCCCCTCAACAGGTTTGACTTAAACAGCACTTTTTTTTTTTTAAAAAAATGTCAATCGTTGAAAAATTAAAGATTTCACAAAAATATTTTCTTCCAACTCATCCTGAAAAACAGGACGATAAGGTCACACTGCACATTCCCACCTGGTGACAACCAGCTGGCACAGAGCGGGGGCTGCCCTCCTGCAACAGAGCTGTCACTCATTCATGGAACACGGTTGGCCCCGAGAGGCACCTGAGATTTTGGCCTCTGGTAAGAACCACCCTGCGTGCGCGGCCTGGAGAGGAAGAACACCACCTGCGTGCATTACAGTCACCTCTCCCTCTGGTTCCTCCACCCCGGCACACGACTCAGTCCGTGCCCTGGAGACCTCGTGGCCCATCACTGTGACTCGGCTGCTAGAAAAGGACCAGCCAGGTCCTCCTTGGAAGCCAGCACAAAGGCTCAGCATTCTCTCCAGATCTTTCCTTTGTTTTTAAAAAGATCCCAGAGCATCAGAATTCTTGTAGGTATTGCTAAGTGGATGTGAGTCCAGGTCACCCCCGTCCCCCCCAGCCCCAGCTATTCCAGCCGTAATTCTGGAGCCCAGAGGGAACAAAATCAGGTAGAGAGGCCCCTTCCTTGCACTGACTTAACAAGGCTTACTTATGTCTCTGCGAGCCACAGGTTAAATCAGCGCCGTCTTTCCTGGACATCAATAATGTATGACTGTGTGTGAAATCGCTAGGCTTGCTCTTTAGTCCTGGGAACGCAGAGGAACAGATGCCTCAGCCCTGGACTGCGACTTCAGAGACCTGCCTCTTTACCCTTCTTGCATTAAACATAGGGCTGACGCACTCCTAGGAAGAAAGGCCCAGGGGACTCACAGTCACAGTCCGGCCTGCTGGCGAGTCAGAGGTCACAGCCCACTGCTGGAGGATGACGAAGGTGACACCTGTCCAGGCGGCCCGGGAGTGTTGATAGAGGGAGAGAATCTTCTCTAATCTTTACCAGCAACTCTTTCCAGTTGGTGGTGTTATTTACACTTTGAAAACAAGGCGACTGAGGCTTCAGGGGCTGACCACTGGAGGTCCCACGCTGGAAAGAAGCCATGATTGTTCTTCAAATGTAGTTCTATTGGCTTCCAAAACTTTCTCCCCTCCACATATGTAAATTCTTCAGGAATTTAAATTAAACTCTCTGGCCTGCCCAAGAGTACAATTTGGAAGAGATCCATCTATCCCATTTCCTAATCATCCAGTGAAAAACTCTGAGTCTAGGAGAGTTCGGGCATCCATCACTGTAGGAGGTCGGACAACTTCCAGAACCTGGCACCTACGTGAGCTCAGGAGTGGGTGGGGGCAACCTCTGTCTTCCCAAGTCACGCCTGGCAACGAGGGAGCCCCTCTCCCCAGGCTCCTTTAATCAGCAAGTCCACAGAGAACCGCCCTCCATGTTGCTAGATGGCTCAGTCGCTGCCGTGTGTTAAGGACAGGAAGTATGACTACAAAAGGGGACTCATGAGGTCGGCTTTCACGACCACACGTGGACTACCACGGTGTCCGACCGTCTGCAGGCTGGAGAGCTGAGGGACCAGGAGCTGCACAGTCCAACAGGCCAAAGCCCCAGGACCAGAGGGGTCAGCGGTGCCACCGTAGTCCCGTAGTCCCCACCGTAGTCCCCACCGACGTCTTCTGGGGAATCACTTCTTCTGCTCTGGAAGTGTGAGAAGTGAGAAGCCACTCAAGCAGGTTCAAGCTGGCACCTGCTGCTGCCTTGTTCTTCCAGCTTTTCCTCCACCCAAGCCACCATCCTATTGGACGGTGCTGCCCGTGCTTGGGGAGGGTCTCCATTTCAGTTGGCTGTCTCTCGGGCCAGTCATTCCTGGACACACCCTCATCCACACGCCCAGAATCCCTTCATGGTTGGCATCTCTTAGTCCAATCAAGTTGACAGTTCAAATTGACCGTGACACCTGGTCTCCAGAGGCCGCCCTTAGGGACAGTTGACCAGTGGCCGACCATCAGCTCACAGTGCTGCTCTCCTTAGGGCTGCGGCCTGGCCACATGGAGTCCTGGCCCCGAATGCTTCCAGGAAGGCCCAAGAGCTGAGCAGCAAAACACAAAGGGAGAGGACAAGAGGCCCCCCGGGTCCCTTCGTGTTGGGAGGGTGACCGTGGTGTGTGAAGTGGCTTCCTTCCGAGGGCTGCAGGGAAGGGTCTGCTCCAGGCCCTCTCCTCGGCTTGCAGGTGGCCCTCTTGTCCCATCTTAGGTGGCCTCCTCCTCTTTTAAGGACCCCCGTCCTATTGGACTAGGGGCCACGTCAATGGGCTCCTTCACCCTGGATGACCTCCTTAAGAGGGCAGCTCCTGTGCAGCCCACCCCCACACGCTGGGAGTTAGGGTGGATTTCAACACAGGAATTTTGGGAGGGTCCACAGTTTGGCTCATAACAACCCAGGAGTGAACCCTTAAGACTTGTGCCTTCTGCTGTGGGTGAGTCTTCATCAAAAGAAAAAGCGCCTTCGAATATTGAGCTGCAGTTAATGATATGCAGGCTGCAGTGCCTGGGCCCGGTGGGGAGTGTATTGATGTTGGCAGGGACTTTGGAATGCATCGGAAATAAGACGGATTCATAGATGCACGGACAAGGGATGGACCAGATCGAGCAGCATTTTCATGGTAGACTCAGTGAAGAGGTTTTCATGGTAGAATTTGTCTCCACATTGTTCTATCTTAAAACATTTACGATTCAATGTTGAAAACTACAAATGGAGTACCCACTGTGTGCCAGGTGTGGAGTGGAGGGCGGGCAGGATTGAAGGAGGAGTTCCGCACCCTCGGGAAGCTGGCGCTCTGCAGGAGCCGACGGGCAGCTGAGTTTCCCGGGTGCATCCCGCAGGTGAGTCCTTCATGGGTTAGTCAGACCAGGTCCGACCCCCGATGCCCACCTGCACTTCATATTTAGCGGCTCGGTGGAAGATGGATCCTCCGGCAGCCCCTTGCTGTGCAGAGATGAACCACCCTGGGTCTGAGCGGCGAGCCACTGGAGTAACAGCCGTCTGTACCCCCCCAGGAGTCCCTGGCGAGAACCCCCACAGCATTTATGATGCACAGAGACGGCAGGACGGAGGACGGAGAGGCAGCTCTGCCTTATTGCTGTTTGCACAGTACAGAAGACACCAAACAGAGCAGCTCACTGGGAAGCAGTTGGCTGGGAGACCGTCAGGGCGCAGAGTCGATCACGGGAAGGAAACGGGCCGTCCGCACGGAGCCCTGGTAATAGTTTTAGTACCAGCTGAACGCTTTTGAATTGGAACAAAGGGATTCTTTCAATCTTTTCAAATAACTTCTAGGCTTAGGGTACAAATCCCAAAGAGTAAAATGCTGTACTGATGAAGCCACAATAATAGAAAATAAGTTAACTCCTCGGCTAGAGTCTGTGTTCCTGGAGTTTGGGAGACGTGCACTGAACAGAGAAAAGAGAAACCATTGCATCATCAAACAAGAGTTTTCCAAGATGGTAGAGCCCGTGGGCTTGAATGCTGATGCGTGTGTTTTTTAAAATGAGGTGAACTTAGGCAAGTTACTTGGTATCTTTAAATCACAGTTGTTTTTTTTTTAAATCTGTAAAACGTAGACATCACCAATTCACAAGGTCCTAAGAACATGGAAATCAGGATGGGGATACCTTCCTGGGACCTAGTCTCAGCTTTAGTACTGAGTCTGGTTTGTGATGCCCAGAAAATTTTATCCACGGGGACAATGACGGTGACGATAGTGACGACAGTGCTCCTCATGGCAGTGGTGACGATCATGGCAGAAGATGACAGGGAACAGCTGGACATGCAGGGGGCAACTGTCACCTCAAACCAGCAAAGAGGCTGTTCTGTCTCTGGAGGTTAAATGGCACGAAGTCAACCAGGAGAACTGGACACGGGACTGGGGAAAGAGTCGACTGTGGGTCAGATAGATCCAGCAGAAGGAGGGCATCTGACCGTCGGGGGCAAATGGCTCCTCCTGAACCGGCGGTCAGCCTGGCTTATGGGTAGACGGCCACCGTCAGTGGGCCACACTGCCGAGTGCCGTGAGCTGGGACAAGTGTCCGTGTGAATCTACAGATCGTGGTGGAGGAGGCCCAGGCAGACTCCATGTCCTGGGATTTCTGTCTGTGGATCCTCTCCAGGTGTGTTATTATTCGGGTGATATGATTATCATCTGCCTCATTCGTTTTCAGAGCAAACTGCCGCAGTCTGGCTGGGCACAGAATCACGAGCCACCACACACCTTGTAGATTCAAACAGCAATTCTTCATTCCCGAACTCACACCGGCCCTCTACAAACACGTTCTGGGGAAATCCAAGTTCTGCTGCCAAATTCACGCTCTCCACTGAATCCCAAGAAAACTCAACGGGAACTCAGGCAGCAGGATACGCCCTATTCTCTGCAAGAATAACCTTAAACCTGGAACCGCCCTAAACCCAGATTGTCCTAAACCGGGAACGCCCTAAACCTAAGGAGCAGGATATTCCCTAAAACCTGCAGGATACACCCTAAACCTGGATCCGCCCTAATCCAGTAGGATCCTCCCTAAACCTGGATCCGCCCTGGTCCTTGAGCAGGGTCACCTTTCTCAAACATACATGCAATGTCACAGCGAATGTCCAAGGCAAATCCATTTCCACGAGTCCTTCCTCTAAGCAACATGGGGTACGCTGGCAAGGAAATTTCGATGCGTCATTCCTACTTGGCAATGGCCCTCAGCAGCAAACACCATCTATTTCCTTTCTTTTTTAATCTCTCGTTCATCCCGCATATAGACAATTCTTTGGTGCTCGATGGAGATCCGTTAAATCAATTAGAAACATGGTTTTGGCAGGGATGATTAATATTTCCAGCCTCGTGCTGCATCAGGAGGGCCATGTATTCAGAAGAGGCCGTCTCTATACGACTCCTCTTCAACACCTCGTCCTTTAGAGCAGTTACCTGAGCTTGTCACTTGCTGTAGAGACCTTGATCTTTGTAAAACCCCGTAAAAGTCGTCCCAGAGGTAATCTCATGATGGGTTTGTGACTCACCTTCTAAAGTGGTGTCACTGCTTCTCAGAGAACCACCTCGGTTCTGTGCCAACCAAAAAGGAGACCGTTCCCTAGGGTTTTTACATGCAGTGCAGTCACCATCGTCCCCCTTCTCTTCCTGGTTATTAAGGAGATCCCAGGACAGGCGTAGGATGCCGTTCTGTCTAGGACCTTTCTTTGTCACCTGCCGTCCAGGACTTATGACTTTACCTGTATGGAAGCCAGAGCTTACTCCACGCAGCGTCATGGCTGAGGAGGTGTTCTCTGTCTGGCGGGACCCCGCGGGTTCCCAGCACGGCTCCCTCCAAGCCTCTCGGTGGCTCTTCCTCCAGGCTTGACACCTGTGGGGACCCTCTGCTCAGCCCTCTTTTCCGGGTGCTCGGTGCAACCCTGGCTCCGTGGATCCCTGCATGTCCTCCACCCCAGGGCCCCAGGGCTCTTCCTGGCTCCGTGATCCTCAGAGGCTTCTGGGCGCTCTGTCCAGGCTGAGAGATTCCAGGGTTTGGGCTGGTTTTCTTCCCACAGGAGTGACCCTGGATCCCCCGGGGCCTGCTGTCTCTGAAGCCGTGGTGTCTCGTACCTTGTTGGGTTTTTAGGGTTATTCCAGTTGCAAACCAGGTAAAGCTGATTCTCACTACTGCGTCTTAGCCGGAAGTGGCCTCGGGAATAGTAATATGTGGCTTTTCTGAATCATGAATTCCGGCCCCGATCGGGTCGATGCACACGTGTTGGAACATGGGTGGCTTCGGCTCCATTTTCAGTTCTATTTAGATAACTGGCTTTGTCGGGCTCTTCATAAACAATCACAGAAACCGACTCTGAACTTATACTGAAGGACGCTTCAAGGTCAAGTTGTCCTGCCCTTGAGGAACTCACAAACCTCTGTGACAATAATGTTTTTAAAAACCACAGAGCCGTCTAGAATAGAACGATTGCTTCTGCCTTTGTTTCAGCTCTAGAATGAAGGAGAAGGATGGAGAAGAAGTAGAGATTGAGAAGTGCTGTTTAAGACTAGCTTGAACCCTGGTTCTTCTGCCGAGTAGCTGGGTGACCTCCGGCGACTGACCCTCTCTGTTTTTATAAGATAGAAAATGCCTGTCTGGAAGTGTGGTTGAGGATATGAAGGAGGCACCATCTTTGTCTCGTGTGGGCACAGAGCATAGTAGGTGCTCAACAAATAGTGGCTTATTTCTGGTCTATCAAGAAGAGGCCCTTCGAAAGCTGACCCTGGAGGATGGTAGGACTCGGGGGGTGGGGTTGGTCACTTCCCCAGTCCCTGCCTTCATTACTGCTTCCTTCAGAGCTTGAATAAAACCATCAGCGCAGGGAGCCCAGGGTGGGAGGCCCCGTCCCTTCCAGAAGGCAGGAGTCCAGGCTCAGCCCGGGAGCAGGGTAGGACACTGACCATACCAGCAAAGGGGACTTCAACAACCTCAGCTGGACGGATGGCTGGCCCCCGAGTCAGCCGTCCCAGGCCTGGGGGGCTGGTGTCAGTACCTGGATGTGACTTCTGGCCGCAGGAGCAGGCCCTTCCACCAGTGACCGGCTCTCAGGACCAGGCCAGATGGAAACAGCCGCAAAAGCGTCACCTCCCCGGGTGAGTTCTGTGCGTTTACCCTCCAGCCAGCACAGTTCCTTCACCAGCATGACGGTTCCTGGCAAATCCTGTCTCTTCTCTCTTCAAAACCCTCCATCAGCTTCACACCCCTGGAACCAGCTCCAGATTCCTGATCACGTTCTGAAAGTCCGCCTGATGTGACCTTGCCTGAGGGTGATTTTCTCTCCTTCCCTTCTGTGGTCTCTGTTCTTGCTTGCACTAACTCTTTGTGCCCCGGGGCCTTTGAACTTGCCGCCCCCTCTCTGGCCTGGGTATTCTGTGTGATTTGGGTGTGTCTTATCGGCTTATCTTTGAGGTCTTCCCAGTGTGTTAACTGATCTAAAGGACCCTGCCCCTAGCATTAAGGGAGCTCATTTGACTGAGGCGTGCTCCCAGGAACCCCATCATTTCCATTTTAAAGGTGGCACACTGTAATGGCTTGGAAAAGTGAGACCTGCCTCAGTCTCAGGCTGGTAATGGTGGAGTCACCACTGCACCTGAGGGCAGGTGACCGCTCCATTGCTTTACGGGAGGTTTGCTGACTGTTCAGGGAAGTCTTCTTTTGGGGTCATTTTAAGGTCAAACTGACCCCCACGGTGCCTGTCAGGGAGGCCCTCAGCCTGCTGAGGAGGGGTGTCCTGCCCTCCTGAGCGGTGGGCAGTGGGCACCTGGCATTCTGCAGGCAGGCTGTCCCTCTCCCGTCACTTACCCTGTGACAGACAGGCCTGGAAGGGACAGGCTTCCTAAGGCCCTCTGTGAGGTCAAAGGTGACTTTGCCCTCAGGCCAGGCCAGCAGGGGCTGAGCTGGGTCTCGGTCCCAGCACAGTGTCCCTGTCACCAGCCGGCTCCACCCTCACACAAACACAGACACCTCTCCTCCGCGTTCTCTTTCCTCCCTGTGGGCCGCGCCTGTGGCTGAGGCCACCCATGCCCGATGCTCAAAGGGAAAGGGGCCCTGAGACGCCCCTCTCCTTCCCCAGAGCTGCCGCCGCGCTCCAGAGAGGTCAGGGGACAGCCCTGGTTTGGACGCCCAGGAACCCAGGCTCCAGGAAGAGCAGCTTGGGCCGACGGGCTCCCTCTGAGCCTCGCCTCGGTTCTCATCTGAGCGTCACTCGATTTCCTGGGCGGCTCAGGAAGTGCACCCCCCAAGTCCTACCATCCTCCAGGGTCACCTCGGGGTTGCTGGTAATCCTCATGGTGGCAGAGCATGGTGGGCCGGGGCCTTGGACTCCATCGCTTCCAGTTAGGCTGGTTCCCAGGACAAACCATTTATTTTCTCAGCGCTGTGGTGGGGGAAAGTCGGGAAAGTAACGCGGCTTTTGTCACGAGGTTATTGCATGAATCACCTGAATGAGTTCAGGGAAAGTCCTCTTAACCTGGCTGGAGAGCAGGAGGTACGCCTGGACATTACCGTGGTCACAGAGGATATCAAACCTCCCCGAGAGTCTCGCTTAGGCCTTGACTGTCCTCCTTCCTACTAGGACTCCAAGGCCCACCCACACTGCTGGGAAGAAGGAGGTCAAATGGCAGAGACTTGCTCTTCTCTCTCTTCCCTGACCACTGCTGTCAGGAGCTCTCCTCCATCAGATGAGCTGTCTCCAGGGGTCACAGGTCCCCTGCAGATACAGCCAATATGACGTGCCCCGCACATCCCAGACCATCCCTGATGCGACCAGATGCCCAGCACCATTACTGTTAGAAACATGAAAACTAGAACCACAAGATGCAGACCTATCAGGATGTCTAAGACTAAAAAGGCTCACCCTACCAAGTGTTGGTGAGGCTGGGGAACAGCGGACTCCAGGTGGGAGTACCCAATGGCACAACCACTTGGAAAAGAGTGTGTCAGCTCAGAATGTAAACACGCTCTTCTAAGACTCAGCAGCTGCACGTTCAGCTCTTGATCCAAGGTGAAGTGAAAGTGCAAGTCCACAAACAGATTTGCACGTGAAGGACGATGGACACCTTATTTATAATAGTCCAAAGTGGAAACCACGCAGGCGCCCATGACAGGGTGAGCGAGAGCCGATTCTGGAACAGGGTTCTGAATAACTAAGGTGGGTCTTGAAAACATCCCGCAGAAGACACCTGGCACTGAGCAGTAAGTCCTGCAGGAGCCTGTGATAAGTTCTGGATCGGGCACACCTTGTCTGTCATGGAGGGTTGGGGACTCATTTCCAAGGGGCACGTGGCCATCTCTGAGATGACGGTGGTGGCTGCAGGGAAATAGAATTAAAAGCAAAATCCAACCCCCACTCAGCGAGATGGGAGGGAAAGGAAGGTAGAGGAGCCAGAGGACCACTTCATCACGGAACTCACTCGAGCCAGAGCGAAAGGCCCGTCAAGGCACTCTGCCAGGAGGCTGCAGACGGAAGGAAAGTGCTGAGGGCCATTACCAAGTAGGAATGACGCATCGAAATTTCCTTGCCAAGCGTACCCCATGCTGCTTAGAGGACATTAGATGGGACATTGCATGCATGCTTTAATGAGGTGACCTTGCTCAAGGACCTAGGCAGATCCGGGTTTAGAGCTGATCAGGTTTGAGGAAGTAACCGGCTCCTTGAGTTTAAGGCGTTGCCAGTTTAAGACAATGGGTTTTAGGGAAGTTGGAAGTTGAAGATTATTGCTGGGATTAGGGTGTTCCTGCTGCTTGTTCCAGTTGAGTTCTCGTGAGATTAAAATGGGATTTGGAGAGAGCCTCATGGAGTAGGTGGATTGTGCGGGAGACGGCAGAACGTGTTTGCCCCTGGACCTGTGTGGAGGCGGTGTGAGAGCGGGAATAAAGAATTGCTGTTTGAACCTACAAAGCTGTGAGTGCCTCGTGATTCTGGTGCCAAGCCGAGACATTGGCCTTGGCAGGAAAGCTGCCTTTTATGTGGCCCGGCAGGCCCAACCCTGCACACAGGTTCTCAGAGGAGTAGCCTGGTCCCCAGGTGAGAGGGCTCTTTCCCCCAGTCCTCCAGGGTTCCTTGGTGACGGGGTGGCCATCTGCATTTGCTAATTGGCTTTATCCAAAGGAAAAACAAACTTCTCACATCTCTATGACAGAAGGAGTTTGCAACTTGGAGTCAGATGTCATCCTGGGTCCTGACCCTGGGAAGAAGCTCAATTGGCTTTTAAAAAAGATTTGCATGTATTTTAAGGAGAGAGAAAGAACTTGCAATCACCATCGGCCCTCCCAATCCCACCACATCCTGGAATTTAATCAACATGGGTTGAAAATATATAGAAAAAAAATCACATCTGTATTGAACATACACAGACTTTTTCCTTGTTATCATCCCTAAACAACGTACCACGTCAGGGCTTACACCGTGTGAGGTCTTGGACAAGCAGCCCAGGGACGGTATGGGAGGACGTGCGGCAGTTACGTGCAGATGTGCCACTGTTTTGTAGATGAGCTTGAGCATCTGTCTGGTTATTTGAGGTTGGCCCCAGGACGAATCCCCCCAGATGTAAGGAAAGACTATGCCGGGTTTCTGTTCTCACGACTAACAGGCTCAGGGGTCACTCCAGGTAACTGGGCTGACTGGGCCACATGAAATGACCCCACAAGAGACACAAATACCTTTTTATTTGGGGTCGCTGTGGCGGCTCCTCTGACCTTAAGGGTCCGCAGGAAGAGAGAGAGCGAGAGCAGGCACTGACCCCTTTTATTGAGGAGAAGCTATTCAAATGAGGCAAGGGGTCAGGTTTCGGGGGCTGAATCTATCTTCATGATGTCCACTGTCAGCAGTTGACTGACACCTGGGTAGGCCACACCCCAGGGCACAGTAAGAGGAGGGGACACACATAAGGCACTCCCATGGAAGATTCTATCCTAAACAGGGCAAGGGGTTATGTTACAAAGGGACAGGTGAGCCTAGCTTCACCCATGGGGCTGTAGCACCCATGCACAAGACACCGACCCCCCGCACCCAAGAAGGGTGGGGAAAGCTCTGCCACGTTTCTGTGACTGAGCGCCTCAGCACCCAGCCGGAGAGAGGACTCAGTCACGTGCGAGGTTGGTCTCCCACAAGACTATACGAGTTTTCTAAAGTAAGTGGGCTGAGAGAGGGATCGGGAGGCAGCCTCTTTCGGCAGGAGAGGCAGCGGGAGAATTAAGCCTCGTATGTTGAATTTGTATTTGCCCTTGTGAGCGTACGTGCTCATCCGAGTTATCAACCTAGAGGCTAACACGTGTGCCTCTGAGCAGAAGAACATCGCACCTGAAAGGGTCATTTAAAACATGCCGCAAACACCTGCTCTCACCTAGGGCACCTCGGAGACCCTCCTGGGCGCTTCCTGGAACCCTCACCAATTTCTCTTGGGTCATTTTCGCGGCCGTCGCGGTGTAAGGGAAGTTGTAGCCGGGTTGTACCCAGGTTCATATAACTCACATTAAAGAAATCCTCTTAAAGTTTTGTGATCAGGGAGCCTAATTCCTTCAAGAGACAGGAAAACGCAATTCAAAGGGAATTTAGTAAAGAACATTAAAATAACTTAAGACCTACCGTTCCACACAGCATAGAGTAAGCTGGGGGCGGTCTCTCTCTTTCCTCCTCCCTCCCCATCCTCCCCCAACGGAACCCAGCATCCACCAGGTCCTGGGTCTCGGGGGGATGCCGAGCGTGTGGTGACTCATCACAGATGGGGTCCCTGTCCTCAGGGGGACGACGGTGTGGACAGGTAGCCAGGTGGTGAACCAAGAACGTCACTCAGAGTTAGGTGCCGAGGATCCCAAGGTGTGATGAAAGTGTGTGCACATGAGTGTGCATGAGTGTGCGCGTGTGCAGAACTAGCCGGGAAGTTTGGAGACTGCCCTGGAGGCACTGGAGGACCGGCCTTGCCTGGCTGCCCTCCTTCCTCCCTGACCGCCCTATCCCTGCCCCCAGCACCGCTGGCTCCCTCTGAACCCAGACAGGCCATCTATCTCTCTGCCCTTTGAACACTGCGCCCTTTGGCGTGTTGGAGCCTTTTATTATTCATAGGTTCCCAGGTTTGCAAATGTTAAGTAGGAATGAAGACCGATTCTCCGGCCCAGGTGGCGCTGCGAGGTTCATGGTCATTGCTGGTCATCATACACGGTCACCAACGGGAACCCTCAGCCCACGCATGTGGCGGGCGGGAGCCCCAGGACAGGTCAGTGCAGGGCCGGGGGTGGGGTGGGGAATGTGCCCCGACCAAGGACCCGGGGTCTCACTAGCCAACTCTGAGCTCTGGGATGTGTGGGGCCTGGTTTTCTCTGAATCGTCAGATGGCGACCCTGGGAAGGACGCACCCGTAGGCACAAATGGCCGCGCTCTGGTGGCTCTTGTAGGACGCACCCGTAGGCACAAATGGCCGCGCTCTGGTGGCTCTTGTAGGACGCACCCGTAGGCACAAATGGCCGCGCTCTGGTGGCTCTTATAGGACACACCTGTAGGAACAAATGGCCGCGCTCTGGTGGCTCTTGTAGGACGCACCTGTAGGAACAAATGGCCGTGCTCTGGTGGCTCTTGTAGCCTCCGGTCACTTCCAGCCCCACAGACACTCTCCCAGTCTGTCTCAACTCTTCAGCAGAAGGGTGACTTGTGCTCTGGTTGTCACTGAGTCACCCACCAGCTCCGCTGGCGTCGTCATCGCCGGAGAGGATCTGTACAGAGAGCAGCCACACAGCCCCTCCACGACCTGGCGCGTCTCTCGCCTCCTCCTGTGTCATTGAAACCTGGGGCTGGCTGGCTTTGTGGCTGAGGACGGGCACAGCACGTGCAGAGGAGTCTCCCGGCCGAGAGGGAGCCCCGCAGCCTCTCCACCCTCCATGACCCCTTAACGTTTGGGAGGGTGGGATGATGATGCTCACCCCGGAACCAGGTCACAGCGCTGGTGACCTCAGGAAACGGCCTCTGTGTCCCCCTTGCAAGTGGCCACCCGTCTGGGGAAGCCGGCCTCGCTGGGGTCAGAGCGTCCCTGCAGGGTGGGGTGGCTGAGCACCAGGCAAGGCAAGGCCTTACTGCGTCTGTGTAGTGGGGGGGTGCATTTTGTCTTTCTTTTTTTCTTACTTAAAAAATAGAGAAAAATGTCCTTAGGTTTGTCAACCAAAAAGGGCCAATTTCCAATAGCTTCATCATACTCCTGTTTTTAAAAATGGAATTTTGATGTTTGTTGGTATTTAAAAATGTGAAGTTTATGTAAAAACTCTGATTTTCTGGATTGAAAAATAGCAAAAGTCTGGCAAGGACCAGTCCCGTAAACACCTGGTCCTGACCCGGCCACTCCCAGCTGGTGGGGTCTGAGCTCTCCCTTGAGCTTCCTGAACTCCCTGGGTGGGTGGTCTGCTCCACTCCTGTAGGAGTGGGTTTTGACTTGTTTTTCTCTGCCATCCTCTTTCCCAGTCCACGAGGGTCCCCTTGGTCTCTTAGCTTCTCTGATCTTCTCCCCGGGATCCCAGTTCCTCTTCCTGTCTAACTTTCATCCACAAGGTCAGTTTTTAAATCCCCCCCCAACATGAGGCTCTTCATGTTGACATTCCTTGGATCGTCACCACAACTGTGTCAGGCGTTTACCGTCACAGGACGTCACGTGTAGGAGAGGTGGCCCCAGTGAGGTCTCCCAGCGTGTGAACGCACTCCTGGCAGGCCAGCCGCAGAGTGAAACCCACTCACCGTGAGCCCATGCTGCCCGTGGACGGGGCTCCTTGCTGGCCAGACGCAGGGGCCAGCTGGCCGGGCTGCCATGCTCCCTTGGCACTTTACACGTGTATATGACACGGGTTGTTGAAATGTCCCGGGGCCACTTACCACGGTCTGAAAGTCTTTTTTTGGGGGGGGTGCATAAAATCTAAAGCTTCCCACTCAAAGAGGGGCATCAAGTGCCGGGAGGACCAAAGACCTGTACTTACTGCATCTGCCCAAAGTCCTTCCCCAGAGTGGACGGCACTGGGGACACAGGCAGAGCCCCCGGGCAGGGGCACGCAGCAGTGCCTTGTGGGTGAAGCGAGTTGACCCGTGCTTTTATTTCCCTCGGATTCCCCTTTCCTTTCCTTCCCAGGAAAGAAGTTAATGGGACCGGGAAGGTCCCACTGTGCCTGATTAAAAGTGATTGAAACGAGGCGAGTCCGTGGTGTGACCCTGGAAGGTGACCACCCCTCTCTGAGGGCCATTTCCTCCCGCCTGGAATAAGCAATGATTCAAATCTTAATGACTGTCTCCAGGTCGGACGTAACACGCGTGGCTTACGTGGCCGAGGGTCTGGAGCTACTTTCTGATCTCCCCATCCCTGTTGCTGTCTCTCTCTGACCTGGCTCATGGCTTTCCTCTGCCTGGCTCCCCGCCCCCCACACTCTCTCTGGTTGGTGGCAGTTCTAGATGGCTTCCACCTGTCCAGAGCTTGGAGACCAGGCTTCCCCAACGCACAGCGGAGAGGGAGGATAAAGATATTTAATATACAAAGCTGGGAGCTGACCTGCTGCCCTGAGAAAAACCAGGGTGTTGGTAAAGGCGTCTGCGGCGAGGTGACTGGGGGCTTTACAGAGGAGGTGGCACTTGGCTGAGCCATGACTCGAGTGACAGGAGGAGCAAAGCCATGGCACACTTGCTGCAGTGACTCAAGGTGCCAAGGTAGGGCAGGGGCTGGTGGGTTCCAGAAGTGCCCAGGAGGCAGCCTGAGGATGCAGGTGGGTCTGGAGGGGTGGGCGGGGCCACTTGAGTCCTGCAGGAGGCGGGGCAGGTGGGGGGAGGGCAGGTGGGGGGAGGGCAGGTGGGGGGAGGACAGGTGGGGGGAGGGCGGGGCTGGCAGCACCTGTATGAGCAGCAGGTCTGCTGCTGAGTGGAGCAGAGGGAGGGGACAGAGCGGAAGGCAAAGAGGGTTGGCTTGTGAGAGGGAGAGGGAGAGAAGGGGGGGGAGAGAAGGAAGGAGGGAGGGGGAGAGAGGGAGGGGGAAAGAGGAAGAGGGGGAGAGGGAAAGAGGAGGGGGGAGAGAGGGAAGGAGGGAGGGGGAGAGAGGAAGAGGGGGAGAGGGAGAGAGGAGGGGGGAGAGAGGGAAGGAGGGAGGGGGAAAGAGGAAGAGGGGGAGAGGGAGAGAGGAGGGGGGAGAGAGGGAAGGAGGGAGGGGGAGAGAAGGAGGGGGAAAGAGGAAGAGGGGGAGGGGGAGAGAGGGAGGGGGAGAGAGGGAAGGAGGGAGGGGGAGAGAAGGAGGGGGAAAGAGGAAGAGGGAGGGGAGAGAGGGAAAGAGGGAGGGGGAAAGAGGAAGAGAGGGAGAGAGAGAGGGAGAGAGGGAGGGAGGGGAGAGAGGGAGGGGGAAAGAGGAAGAGGGGGAGAGGGAGAGAGGGAAGGAGGGAGGGGGAAAGAGGAAGAGAGGGAGAGGGGGAGAGGGAGAGAGGGAGGGAGGGGAGAGAGGAAGGGGGAAAGGGAGAGAGGGAGGGGAGAGAGGGAGGGAAAGGGAGGGGGAGGGAGGGGGGAGAGAAGGGGAGAGAGGCTCCTGCGGCTGAGGGGGGTGTGCCCAGGGGAGACTCGTGGCCGACTCAGAATCACGCTGTGGGAGAAGGTCGGAAGGGTCCACCGGGGCCGGGGTCAGGAGAGGCAGATGTTCTTGAGTCCAGACCAATGAAGAGCCCACAGGCCGCTCTTCCCAAAATGCAGGGTCAGTTTAGCCCAAGGATGAGCGACGATGCCGCCTCCATTTCTGCTTGGCTCCGGGGCGACAGCCGAGCGAGCGCAGAACACCTTGGAGAAAGTTGCCAGCCTCCAAGTTCTCTGACTCCATGTCTAAAATAGCTCTGAAGCCTCTGCCTGCTCACGGCAGGAAAATTAAAACTAATGAAGTGAATTTAGGGGTGTGCATCGCAGGTGATTGTTGAGCAGCGGTTTCCTGAGGCTGGTAAACCTGGCAGAGGCACCGCTCACTTAGGTTTAGCATTTAGAGTTCTTCACTACACCTGAAGAGTTCTGGGGTTTTACCCACCGGCTACAGAAGACTAAGCATGGGACAGTCTGTCCTTTGTGCTTATTCGGCAAGTAATGGATTGAGAGACGGGCCCTGAGAGAGAGGAAGGGCAGGATGGAGAGGGAAGGAGAGCGATTCATCTGTGTTCATATCTGTCAGTGTTGATTGAGCACCTATTAGGTGCCAGACCCCGTGATGCACCAGATTTGTGTCCAAGGTACTGAGGATCAATAAACAAAACGGACAAGCTCTCTCGCCTTTCCTGCACTTACTGTTCTAGTTGGTGGAAACAAAACCAGGAAGAATATTGGGTGGCAAACCCTGTGCAGGAATAGAAATAGATGGGTCAGAGGGCGCCCGGTGGTCAAGGTTCAGCTCCAACCTGAGATCCAGTGAGGCAAGATGGAAACAGTGAAAATGGACAGGAGACCCTCTGAGGTTAAGGGAGCCCCCGTGCCCACGGCAGCGAGGCGTGAGCCTGGGCGCCTGGGCAGGGCTGCGGGAGGGGAGGGGCCGTTAGGGCCTTGTGGTTGGGAGCAGACCTCTGTTCTCAAGTTCTCTTTGATGTCCATCGGGAATAACCTGTTGAGAAACAGGAGAACCTTCCGGGAGGCCCCAGCAGTGCCGGTCAAGACGGGGGGTGGCTCGGATCACCCTGGCCGAGATGGAGCGCTGAGCGCCGACTTGAAGGGTCAGGTTGGCTGGTGAGAACAGAGGATCGAGTGGCCCTCCCAGGGTGCCGGAAGGAGGCCTCGCCAAGTCCTTCCAGGTTGTGCCCGAGTGACTCAGAGACGTTGGTGCCGTGTCCCAGGCGGAGGGACCTGGAGGAAGAGCAGATGGGAGGGGCGGCCTGGATGTCAGTGTCCAGGGCCAGCTGCCGTGACATCAGATGTGTGTCAATCAGACAATGGAGTAGAGAAGCTCAGACAGAGGGACGGTGACGTGGCTCAGTGGAGGTGAAGGGAACAGAGGGAAGAATCGGGGTGGAGTGGACAGTCCTTCTGGTCTCTTCATGTGACTCCTGGGACTTGTCTTCACACTGTAGTGCCCAGGGCAGAGGCTCAAGATGTGCCTCCAAATATCCTGTCCCTATTGTCCTCAAAACACTTTGTCTCCTTCCCATCAGCTCTAGACCAGAGCGTGGCTGGGTCGCAGGCAGAGCTGGGTGCAGACCTCGGGACGGCCACTTTCTGGGTGTAGGATCTGGGGCGAGGAATGCAACCGATCGAAGCCTTAGTTTCTTCCCCTTTAAAATGGGGATGCCGTGGCTCGGTGGCAGAGCACTTGCCTTGTATGTAGGAGGCCCTGGGTTCGAACGTCAGCACCACATAAAAATAAATAAATAAAATAAAGGCATTGGGTCCATGTGCAACTAAAAAATATTTTACAAAAATAGGGACGGTCAGCAGTCCTGCCCTGTGGGGTCATGGAGGGCCTAGCTTTTGTGGAGCATCACTTGATAGACACGATTGCATTTAATTTCCAATACAGCCCTAAAGAGCAGGCCCAGTTATTGCTCCCATTCCTTAGGTGGGGACACTGAGGCTGAGGGAGGTAGGTGACAAACCCCCCTCTAGAGGCTGCGGGAGGCAGTGACTTCTCCAAGTGCCCAAGTCAGTGTTGGCACCCGGCCACGTGGCTCCGGAGCCTGGACCTGGCTCCGTGTTAGCACAGCATTGACCACCCTAAGGGACCCCAAACCCACAGTGGCTGTGTCCTGGCTCTTGTTCTGGTCACCAAGTCCCACTGCCAATTACCAGTCCATGCCCACGTCTCCCTCGGTCCTTAAGGGCAGGGACAGTGGGTGTGTGGCTCCTGGCAGCCACGTAGCTGGTGTGGCTGCAGCGGGAACTCCCCCGTCTGCCTCCATCCTCCGGGCGAAGTCCACTGCCTCCCCGCGCCCGGGTGCGAGGACGTGGGATGAGCTCAGCCCCCCCTCCACCCCGCCCGCCCCCGGTGAAGGCTGCCTCATCCGCACAGGAACCACAGCGGCGAGGTGTGTTCGGCACCAGCCAAGTGCCCACACAGGGCTAAACTTAGCATAGGGAGGAGCAGGACTAGGAGGCAGAGCAGGAAACTTCTTCTAATTCATTCCGTTTCCAGCAGGAGATGCAGGGGGCCATGGTGGGCAGGAATGTGGCCCAGCTCAGCGTAAGAGTTGTTGTCACGGGAGGGTCAGGAAGTCCAATGGCAAACGTTCGGAGGTGGACCGAGGTCCTGGAGGCGAGGTCTAATTATCTTGGCTGTGTCAATTTCAGAGCCGGTGGCTGGCCTCAGAGATCCCCATGTCCCCAGGCTCTAGTGAGAGTCATTTAATAATAGAAGGAACATCGGGAGCCGTTTATAGTAGCTTGGCTCTGGGGCTGCAGGAAGGTGGAGGCGTGGTCTCTCTGCACCTCTGATCTGGGCACGTGAATGCCCGTGAGGGCTGGCTGCTGGTGGGGTCCCCAGGGGCGCTGGCCGTCCCCCCAGCCTGCACTCTCCTGCGTTCCCCCAGGCGCTGCAGTGAGGGGGCTGCTGTTCTGAGGTGGAAGGGAGCTGGTGATGAGCGACTCCCGTCCCTGGACGTGGGAGCACAGCGCCGGGGAGGGCATGGAGCTGGAGAGCGGCACCCACTCCTTCAGGGGAAAGGGCAGATCCCCCAGGCCACCTGAGGAGACTCGGCTGCTCTGGGACCTTGGGCATCCGTCTCAGACCCCAGACTCCTCAGCCAGCAGTCTCCTCTCCTCCTCCCCTAGGAACGCCTCTTATTTATGTCCTGGGGATTGAAACCGGGGTCCTTCACCACGGAGCTACACCCCAACCCTTTTTTATAGTTTATTTTGAGACAGGGTCTCGCTAAGTTGCTGAGGCTGGCTTTGAACTTGAGATCCTTCTGCCTCGGCCTCCTGAGCGGCGGGGATCACTGGGGAGCGCTACTGTGCCCGGCTTCATCCCTCTCCCCTCCTGCAGGCCGTTGTGGGAGGCAGGGCGGGTGGGGTGGGGGGAATTGTCCCAGATGGTGCCCCAGGGGCCCTCATCCACGAGGCCCGGATTCTAAGCTCCCTCCCTGCCTTATTCCCACCCCACCCAGGCCACTGACTTAACAGCCATTTCCCGGAACCTGGGATTTAGCATATTCCGGGACTTCAGGATGTGGTCCAAGTCCCCGCCAACACAGGGTCCTTCACTGTCACCCCCTGAGGGGGATGTCCTTATTCTTGACCACCTCTCAGGCAGGGATGACTTTGCCCCCCATCCTTCAGGGGACATGTGGCCATATTTGGGGATCTTGGCCCGCCTCAATCCAAACCCCACCTAGCCACTGCTTCATGGTTGAAATATGCCGACAGCCCCAAAACCATCGGATTCCCATGGCCCGGAGCCTGTGAGGGACTCCAGTGCACATCAAGACAGACGCAGAGCAGGACCTCTGTCCACTGGAGGACGGTGCTGGCATCTCCAGTGAACGAAACGCCACGCAGGTCACCAGAGACCAGGGCTCCCGTGGATGCTCATGAGCAGGGTCTGGGGCGTGGCCATGAGCCGCGCAGGAGCGAGGTCCCTGCTTGACCGTGTGTCAGGTGTCCCTGATGTTCCGTCCCTTGCCCTCAGATCTTGTCCTTACTGTGTGTTTGTGTGGCTGTAAGATGTTGTTGGTGGCAGGATGAGAGACCCCCTCTCGGGCCTCGCTGAGGTGGCACTAGATGGGCGTGACAGCCGCTTCCCGCTGGAGAGGAAATGTCGACGCCAGGAGGTTGGCAGAAGGATGCGTTCTAAAAGGATCACCCTTTGGATTACCTTTTTAAAAAGAAGGGTGGGGCTGGGGATGTGGCTCAAGCGGTAGCGCGCTCGCCTGGCATGCGTGCGGCCCGGGTTCAATCCTCAGCAGCACATACCAACAAAGATGTTGTGTCCGCCGAGAACTAAGAAAAAATAAATAAAGGTTAAAATTCTCTCTCTCTCTCTCTGTCCCCCTCTCTCACTCTCTCTTTAAAAAAAAAAAAAAAGAAGGGTGGTTTGCTGAGAGATCAGTGGTCTCCAACGTCTTCCATTTGTGGAGCCCAGTAGAGTGTTTAGAGCATTTCTCCACAACGTGCATTTGTTTTCCTTTTCATAAGTCACCAACATGGACTACTGCATCTACGTATGATGTGCATTATCCACAGATACAAGAATGGAGGCTAAACGGGCCATGATACACACTGTCTATACGCATGCCAATAAAGGGCAGGAGGGGAGTGGACCTCAGAGGTCAGAACTGACCCTGAGTGGATTGAAGGGAAGAAGCCACTCCCCCTGCCCTTCACTGCAGTCAAGGTCATGTGCTGGGTTGTCTTCTTCCTGTCGCGGTCGGCACCCAGCTTCTGCTCACTGACTTGTATCTGGCACGTGATGCACTGCAGCTAGCGTCACAGCGGACGGGCTCCCTGGGCTAGGTGGCCCAACCGTCCATCCCTCCAAAGAGGAGCGGAGAGGGCAAGAGGCTGGGCGGGGGCTCTGCCGTGCACTTGTTAGGGGCTGAGAGGACCCCCAGCCTGGATCTCTGGCTCTTTGCTTGCCAACAGATCAGTCGGGAAAATGCTGTTTTAGGTCAAATATTGACAAGAGTAACCGGAGCTCAGGACCAGGGGGAAGACAGTTTTTTTTGCTTTCTTTTAAATTATTGGGAAGTGCGTTTAAACTAGGGGGAACAGGAGGGTCCTGCCAGGAGTTTCGCTGGGTCCCTCCAAGATCCGTACATGGATTCCTCCCTCCTGTGAATTAGAACGCGATTGTGTTTGGACACAGAAGTTTAAAAGAGGTGACTCAGTTAGAATTAGGGCCACAGGGTGGGCCTTGATGTCCTTATGAAAAGAGGCAGTCTGGGCACAGGCACCAGGGAGCGTGTGCACCGAGGAGACGCCGCGGGAGGACCACACAGGAAGGCAGCCGTGGGCCAGTGGCCGCCGAATGAAACCTGTCCCGGGGACATCTTGGTCTTGGACTTCCAGCCTGCACAGCTGTGCCAAAACAAATGTCCCCGAACTAAACCGGCCGGGCTGTGCTGCTCTGTGAGGGCTGGCCGACTAAGCCCCTTTCGCTTCTGTGACAAGGCCCTGGTGATGTCTGTCTCCCTGGGTCTCAGTCAGCTCCCTGACACTGGGTGGTGCGGACACAGAGACCAGCTCCGTGTACACATGAGAAACGGGAGCTCCTAGGCGTTAGGGCCCAGCTGAGCCGTGGTGCTCCAAAGCAGTGCTGGGAGTTATCCCTGGGCTGCTGGAGCCATGACTGGTGGGGGCTGCCCGGGGTGCTCAGACGGTGCCACCGTGTCACTTCCTGTCTCACAGGAAGTGCAGAGAGCAGGAGAGGAAACCAGACCCATCGCAGGAGACGTGGGCCATTAGTCCCCTCCCTGCCAGCCGCCTCCTTTGTCATCTTGTCAATTCAGGACGTATTTTTAGCTCTCACTCTGCACCAGGCGCCACGCCGTGGCCCGGGCTCGGGTGGTGAGCTCGTCAGACACGGCTGCCCTCCTGCTCACGGAGCTCCAGTCTGGGTGCACTGTGGCTCTCTGCATCCTCCAGGTCTCAAACTGCTTCTTCCTTCAATCTGGAGCGAGGCGAGGAGACAGCAGGCTGCTGCTTCCAGGGTTTTCCTTGGTTTCCATCCCTGACAGCCATACTTCACGTCTGACAGGGGAAATGATTCTTCCCGACAGTGACAGATTCATGAGTTTTGACTGTTTGTGAAGTTCCCTAATTAATTCTTTATAGACTTCTATTGGCAACTAAATCTGTGTTTTGAGTTAAGGATGGGCGTTCAGATGAACTGCCACTGAGCACGGCGCTCCCCCGGCGCCGCTCACGCTCCCGGCTCCGCCGTTCATCTCCTGCTCACTAGCGAGCAGGCAGCACCCGTCTCCTGGTGACGCTCAGCAGGAGTTACCATGGCACAGGAGACAGCGCCAGTGCCGGCCTGTCGTCACGGAACCCCTGGGCCATCTCCCCAGCAACCTGGCAGGGGCTCCCGTGCTCTCTCCGCACGGCGGGGGTTACTTTTTACTTAATTCATTTTCATGGGTGGCTTGGCATCTGCACCACCATCAAGAGCTCCATGGGGAGAAGCAAATTGAGGAAAGGAGCTACAGCGTGCCTTAGTCCAGAGAGAGAGGGAGAGAGAGAGAGAGAGAGAGAGACAGACAGACAGACAGACAGACAGGGAGACACACACCAGTGGACACAAAGAAGGAAAGAAGGTGCACTGGAGTAAACAGATGAGGATCAAAGGGGACGGAGGCAGTGACAGTCCCTGTGTGTCAAGTGCGTGCCCGAGCGGGTGTGTGGGGGGCGTGGTGCTGGGGACCCCAGCTTCAGTGCCTTATTTATTCTCAGCATGACTCCGTGAACAAATGCCATGGCCTCCCTGGCTTTTCAAGTGCAAAACTGAGGTTAGGTTAAATAGAGGCCCAAGCGCACAGTTCTTCAAGTGAGGGGCCAGTTGGGAAATCCACGAGAACTAGCAAAGGGAGACGGGGAGGGGGACAGAGACCCAGGAAGACATGGACGGGAGGCAGCAGAGTCTGGGAAAATACAGAGATGGAAAGAAACGTGCAGAAGGAGACAGGCAGTTGACCTACAGAAAAAGAGCTGAGAGAGAGGCAGAGGGGGAGGAGGAAACGGCAGTACTTTGGCAAACATCATTCCATGGAAGACAGAAATGTCTGGGAAAAACGAGAGCCAGGGTCGTAGGATTATCAAATTATCAAGCACCAGCCATTTTCTAAACCAGGCTCTCATGACCATTCACATTGTCGAAATGCTGAAACGGGCTAAATGACAAACAGTGGGACGCACAGTCACATTCGGAGACCAGGTGCGTATTCAGCACTCTGACCCCAGCGGTTAACCCACTCTTAACCCAGGGTGGAGGTCAGCACGGCGTTCTGCAGGGCTTCGAGGTGGGGGAAGGAGGGACGAGGGGTGGAAGGTGAGGTCATCCGAGTTCTTCCACCCCCCAGAGGCTAGCTGGAGGTGCACGTGTGGCTTGGGCCTCCTGGTGGCTGTGACCAGAGAGCTCGGGGAGCACCGAGTGCCGGGGAACCAATTCTGGTACCTGTTCTATGGTGACATTTCTCTATAGCATCCTGGGTACTCGGGGTACCACCTTGTTAGGTAGATAAGGGAACCTGGGCATGGGAGGTCCCAGATACGCCAAGTTCTCACACTTCCAGGACACAGCGCTGGGACAAGGGCCTGAGCCTGTCCCCAGACCCACACTGAAGTGAAAGAGCGAGGCAGCTCTTAGAGGTGGGACTCTGCAGCAGGAGCCGCAGGAGCTGTCTCCAGGGCCCTGATGGCAAGGAGGCGCCGGTGATGGGCGGCGTGGGCATCCATCATGTGGTCAGGTCACAGTCCAGTTTTGCAGTTAAAAATGCTGGCGAGGTTGGGCGCTTGTACATTGCCGGTGGACTGCAGACCAGTGCAACCACTCTGGAAAGCAGTGTGCAGACTCCTCCAAAGGCTAGGGATGGAACCACCAGAGGACCCACTATCCCCCTCCTGGGTGTTTTCCCAAAGAACTAAAACCAGCACACTATGGCAATACAGCCACCTCCGTACGTTACCGCAGCACAATTCACAATAACCAAGTCATGAAATCAGCCCAGGTGCCCATTTACAGATGAATGGATGAAGAAGCTGTGGTCTGTGGATACAAGGAAGGATAAAATCGGGGCATTTGTTGGTAAATTATGGAAATGGAGAACATTGTGCTAAGTGAGATAAGCCAGACCCAGAAACTCAGGGGTCGAATGCCTCCTCTCCTGGGTGGAAGCCAGAGTAAAATAAAGGAAAGGAGGAGGGAAGGCCAGGGTACCCTAAAGAGATAGGGAGGTCAGGGATGCAGAGGAGGAGGTCGAGAGGCAGAGTGGAGGAAGAGGAAAGGGTGGGCAGTGCAGAATGGATTCTTATAAAGCCATGTTGTGTGCCTACATAGACATACCACAGGGAGTTTCACCTTTATGTGTAAGTAAGAACCACCAACCCCAAATGAACAAACAAGTGAGTGGAAGGAAGTCTGGCAGAGTAGAGAAAAGAAAGGTGGAGGGGAGGGAAGATGGGAGGGAAGGACAGGGAGGACATGAACTGCAGCTGAATTCCAGGCAGGTATGACTTTGTCAGGACAGACACAACTACTGACATCGGGACCATCCCCGGAGGCTGTGGAAATGGGTCAGGGATGGAGTGGCAGGAAGGGCTTTCTGCATGCAGGAACTTGAGCTATCATCACTGTCATCGTCGTCATCGCTGTTGACAGCGGCTCTTGAATATTAATTATGGGCCAGCCTGAGACCCCCTGTTCTCCTTTCCCTTCTCAGGGGCGTCTTGAATTGTTTATCTTACTCTACACAGAGGCAGCCTGAAGCCAGCCCCCAGATGCCCGAGCTTGTTCAAGGTCACAGGGCTGGGAGAGCGGAGACTCCAGCCCATGTCCGCTGGACTGTCCGGTGTCCTCAGGAACATCACAGTTACAGCTTTATGCCCGAGCTGAATTTCTAAAATGTGGTTTATTGGATTTTTCCCTTAAAAATGGAGTCTGACTTCACCGCGGGCCTCTATGATGGCTTCAGAGATGATTCCTCTTCACCGCTGATGTGTCTTTGGCGGACACCGGCTTTTCCAGCCGTGGTTTATGTTATTTGTGGTCCAAAGGCTCTCTCGGTCTCTCTGCCAAGGAGTTCATGGTGTGTGATCATGTTTGAGTGCACCCAGGGATCCTGCTGCTACATGTTCCCCTGGTAGCACGACGACTTCCACTGTTCTGGGAGCACAGGGCCCTGAATTATCAGAGGAGTGTGTCTGTCCATTGAAACCACACGGAATGGACGCCGACACACTGCTATTGCTCGCCTGAAGGTCCTTTACCTGATTCCAGTATTGAAAGACTTCAGTGGAGAGATCCCTCTACATTCATTAATAAGATTTTTTTTTTCAATAACAAACTCAATTTGAGTCAGCTGGAGCAAGAAGCAATTTGTTGGAAGGACATGGGGGCATTTCAGAGAATCCAAGGAAATGTTGAACAACCAGGTAAAAAAATGGGCTGCTCTGGGGACCCATATACAGGGAGTTTCCACTTCATTCATCTTGAGTTCTGCAACCAGATCTCTAAAGCTGGGCTAGGAGCTTCTCTTCCAGAAGCTTCCTCACTAGCATTTCATGCCTAACCTCAGCCACATGCCGGGCTACCCTACTCCAGTTCACCAGAACCCATCAGTAAAACTCCAGGAACTTTTCGAATCAGTTGTTATACAATTGGTAACTTCAAATTGGCCACAGGAGTATTTACACCAAGGGAATTGGCCAGTGTCTCAAGTCAGGGTTTTGTTTTATGATTTTTTCCTGGAGAGGGGGTTAACCATCCCTCCTGCCATAGGCTATGCGTGGATCGACCCTTTAAGGACATAAACTTGGATCGGACTTGGTGTATTTGGGATCTCATTCTACGTCTCTCTTGCTGTGGAATCCTGCAAGCTTCTTCGTCTGCCTGGATCTCAGCTTTCTCTCCTGTAAGGACAAAGAACTAATCCTACCACACATGTGAGCACTGACGGAGTGGGTCCCTGGTGTAGTCCACGGAAGCGCTCTGCGCCCGTTAGCTGTTTCCACACGGCTTGGCCTGGGGCTTGATTTGATTTCTGTCTTCTGGGGCCTAAGCCCCTCACAGCTCCTGACAACACGAGACACTTGAAGCCTTGATGAAGGAAGAGGGGAACGCAGGAAGGAGACAGGAGGGGTAGAGTGGCACCGTGGGAAATGGGCCCACTCTGGCTCGGTGGTGTGTCCCCAGCATCTAGAAATGTGCCACACGCATAATAATTGGTGCTCATAATCGCTTTTAAATGAATCAGTTGATGCATAAACCGTGATCCTCTTGGGGCACATTTGTTATATTCTTTTCACGTCAAGTGACGTCTCCCTCTCGCGTAGATTCCACTCAGTGTCACATTCCTACCTTCCTATCTTCTAGGTATTTGAAATAAGGTCTTTCTCCGTGGTTTCATTCCTCTGGAATGTGATTTGCGGAGGGTCAGGGCAGAGGGATGTGAGAGTTAATTTTATGTGCCGACCAACGGAGCTAAGGGAGGCCCAGAGAGCCGTGAATCGCCATTTCTGCCTGTGCCTCCAGGGGCATTTCTGGAGGAGATCAGTGTTGGAGTCAGTGAAGAGAGTAATGAAGATCCGCCCTCCACAAGGTGGAGGGGCATCACCCAATCCGTGGAGGAGCCGGATGGAGCAGAAAGGTGGAAGGAAGGCAAACTCTCTCTCGCTTCAGGAGATGGGCCTCCATCTTCTCCTGCCGTTGGACAGCACAGGTCCTGGTTCTTAGACCTTCAGACTCCAGGACGTAGGTCAGTGATCCCCTGGTCTCTTGGCACCGTTGACTTTCCCGCGTCTCCCGCTTGCGGTTGGAAGACCACGGGCTTCCTGGCCTCCACCGTCCTGTGAGACAATTCCCACAGAAGTGTGCTTCTATATCACCTCTCTGTCCTCTTGGTTCTGCTTCTGAGGAGAAGCTGACTAACAGAGGGCAGAGGAGACGTCTGGAGGCCCGTCCTGGGGATGGGTCTCATGGCTTCCTAGAATGGACTCCCGCTCTTCCATCTCCGGCTGCACAGCTTTTACGTTTTCCCACACACGTCACTTCTCCCGAGGCCCCTCGTGGGGCCAGGACAGATGGGCCTCTAGTTTCTGACCTCGGTCACTCTGTGCCTGGGACTCTGCACACAGCACCCGCGCTGTGGGCTCCAGGTGGCGAGTTCGGGAGTGACAAAGGCCAGTGGGAGGGACTTGCTGACCAGTGGATGGTCAGCCAGAAAGGACAAGAACAGACCAGGAGTACACTAGCCCCCCAACCTTGGTGTCAGTGCCGTGCCCTCACTGAAGTCTCTCCTGGGGTCTCCGAAGCTGAAGAAGAACAGGGCCAAGCTGGTGCACGGCGCCTGGGGGAACCTCACATCCTCACCGCGGGAGACACCGTGTCCTCGGGGACGTTCTGAGTCAGGCTCACGTGGACTTGGAAGCCACCTCCCGCGTAGCACGGGGGCAGGGTGGGGTCGTCTCAGCTGTGAGTCTTGTCCTGCAGCTGCACCCCACCTTCCTGCTGGGTTCCGTTCTCCTGGGGTACAGGAGGTGTCTGGCAGTAGACCATATTTCAAAAGAGTTTTCTTGTACCTGGGCTTGAACCAGGGTTGCTTGACCACCGCGCCACCTCCCCGGCCCTTTTTATTTTTTATTTTGAGACAGGGTCTCACTAAGTCGCTGAGGGCCTCGCTAAGTTGCTTTGAACTTGCAAGCCTCGAGCCTCAGCCTCCTGAGCTGTTGGGATCACAGGTGTGTGCTCCGCCACACCTGACTAAAAAAAGTTTCTTTAAACACCAGGAAACAAATGGATTTCTTTTCCATACCATAAAAATGCTGTAAGCTAAACGCATATTGAGAATTATTAGAGACATCCGAATGAATGGAAAGTCCATATGCAGAGTTAAAGGACCCTCATCCCTGATTTGAAAATCGGGGGCATTTCTCATCCCTGGTGGACAGTGCGTATCCAGAGTCTCAAGCTGGGGAGCCTCACTCTTGCGGTCTAGTTACAGAGGCCCTGTGAGGTCACTGTGACCAGCTCCACCTTACCCATCAGGACCGAGGCACGCAGTTAAATGACTTTTCAAGGACACTGAGTCCGCCCGCGGCAGAGCTAGAATCTAAACCCAGGCTCCTCCGTCTGACTCTAAATTCCAAGTCCTTTCCCCTCTTCCGGCTGCTTCTCTGTGATTTATCTATCGACCCTGTTCCAGAGACTCCTTTGACCTCTTCAGCGAAGACCCAGCAGCAGAATCTATTGGAAAAAAAGAATCATGGACCTTCGGTGTCAGACTCCCGCGGAGTCCAGGGTTTGTGGATTCTTTGTTTTTTAGCGCAGTGTTTCTGGGGGGATTCGAGGTCCCCGTGGGGTGCTCAGCAGCCGCCTGAGCCACCGGGAACGTCTGTGAGGTGGGACTGAGCTTCGTGTTCTCTGCAGGTGGCTTCAGGGAGGCCCCTCACCTCCAGCAAGGAGCCTGCAGGAGGCCAAGAGAGCTGTCCCCGTGTCCCCGCAGCGTTCAGAGATGGCGAGGCCGTCCTGCAGCTCGCTCAGTGCCCGGCAGAGCTTTGGGGTGCTCCGGGGCGGGAGGGAACTGCTTGGCGGGGACAGGATGGAGTCATTCGTCTTTGCTTCTGGGTGGGGACTGGAGGCAGAGGAGACAGGGGGAGCAGAGCAGGCACACGGTGAACGCTCATTCAGTCAGCTAAGCCCGGGACTTCCGTGCCGGTCACATAAGGGCTGCCCGTCTCACGCAGCCCAGGACCCCCAGGCCGCCCTCGCTGGCCCGCAGCGACGTGGCTGATGGAGGCACATCTTGCAGGGAGACTCCGGAGGGGGATCATCGGCAAACCCTGCACTGCCCAGACACGTCATCCTGCTGCTAGTGTTTATTCCTGAGTTATCTGCCAGAAACCATCAGCCGAAGGAGAGAGGGTATTGTTCTCCCCTCCTCCAAAACAGGAATCTGCAGGCAGTTAGCGAGCTTTCGGGATAATGTCAGCTGGGCTGATTTTCTGGAGATGGCATCTGGAGTTTTCTGGGTTAGGTCATGTAACCAGAGCTGTGGACCTCAAAGACGATCGCGGATTTGTGTGTGGAGGCCCGGCCTCTGGGTGGGGAACAGACAGCGACTCCGCCCTGGCTAACTCTGCTGCTGTTTGGACGCCTCCATGTTTCATGAGGCTGATTCATTGTCTTCTACTATGGACTGGATGCTGCTACCGAGTGACGTGCTGCAGTCTGTTTTCCGTCTCGCGAGAACCGGCTGGTGTCGTCGGGAATCTTGTGCCAGCCATGAATGAAGCCATTGGTGGTTCCCCAGCAGCCGGGAGGCGACACGGCTTCCCCTTTACACCAGGGGAATGGGCCATGCTCCAGGTCAGAGCATTTCACTCTCCCCCGAACCACGGTGGAGTCTTATGCTTCAGAACATGAGCTTTGGAGTCGCACTCATGGATCTGATGTCCAGTGCTGCGGTCATTTAATGACCCCAAAGTAGTCAGCTTTTAAGCCGAAGCATTTGGCTTTTCTAATGTCAGTCTTCCCACCTGCCGAGGGGGCACAGAGACGTCACAGGGCTTCCAGGAGGCCAGAGGGGAGAAAGGCCCGGAGCCCCCTCCGCACCCAGGCCCAGCTCCAGAGGATCCCTGGGGCTTGAAAGATGGCGGCCATGCAGAGGGTTCAGAGACCGTTCTCGGGGCAGCAGGAACAGAGCTGCGGTGATCGGCACTGTCTGTCGTGACGTGGGCGGGGCCTAGCAGCAGGTGACATTCGGCCCGCCCTGTGTGGGCCTGCACCCTTCCAAGTGGCTCACACTGACCAGGTGACACTGACCTGGCTGATCTCTGTGAGAATCCTGTGTGCCGTGTTTCTCCACTGGGGTGACTGTCCCCAGGACGTCTGGCAAAGTCTGGAGACGTCTTGGTCGTCGCGATGGGGGGCTGGTGTGGGTGGGTGCTACAGGCATCTAGGGGAAGGCACCAGGGACGCTGGGGAACAGCCTGCAGTGCCGAGGACCCCTGGTCCCCACAAAGGACTCCCGGGCTCCGTGTCAATGGTGTCAGGTTGAGGAACTCCGCAGGGGAGATGGACGGCTGTGACCCCATGTGTTGACGGGCCCAGTGAGGCTCAGAGAGGGGGGCTCCGGGGGTTATTCAGGAGAGCAGTGACGGCCCTGGGTTAGACCAGGAGCTCACACCCCGACCTGGGCAGCTGCGTGGCTTCCTGTGGTTTGTAGGGAAGCGGGAGGAAGAGCAGGAGTTCAGAGCTACGTCTCAGGGCGAAGCTATGGAGAACCGCGTTTCTATTTTATCTTCCTTGGCTGGCACCACAGGGGATTCTCACCTCCTTGCTCTCCCAGGCTGCCTCCCCAGCCCCACTGTGAACCTTCGGCTCCCTCCCAAATCTCCCCGGATCGGGGTCCTCCCCACTGCTCCCTGCTCCCTGCCTGTCCAGGCTGGCGGTGAGGCCTGCAGTGTTGGTGCCTCTGACGTGCCACAGGGGCCCGCTCTGCCATGTACGTGGGGCTGGAGGCGCTGCAGAGCCATGGGTACAAAACTTCACCCTCCCACGGAGGAGGCCAGGGCCGGTGCCCGCTCTGGCTTCCAGGCTTTTCTGTGGCGTGGCTGTCCAGGGCCCGGGGGTGACTCACCTGCAGCCTTTTCCCCTGCCCTGAAGCCCTGAGCCTTCCTGCCCCTGGCTGCTCAGGCGGGAGTTGGGAAGGACTTGCTGGTTTTAATGTAAACAGAGGAGGAAGAGGAGGGGAGGGAGGAGGAGGAAGGGGAGGAGGGCCAACCTGGGTGGTGGTGCAGCCTGGTGACTGCAGGGGAGGCTGGGCCTCGCTCCCCCCTGTACAACGGGGCACTAGAGGAGGAGGCGGGAGCCTTTCACCTCGTTAGACCCAGATTCTGCCCAAGAGGGCGAAGGGCTCCTTTCTTAGGAATCAAACCAACACGGCTGTCCGTCTCCGGTGCTGCGTGGAGAAGGACTCGGAGCAGGCCCGGTCGGGAAGGAGAGGCCGCGGATGAGTGGTGCCCGTCATGCGCAGGAGTGCCCCGCGCACCTGGGGTTTGTGCCCAGGCTCAGCTGCGTGGCGAGGAGTCGGTGGAAACCGTGTCACTGCTGTTGTTGATTCTTGGAGTCACCGTACATTTACAGGAAGGGAGTGGAGAAGCCGGTGGAGGAGGAAATTCTGTTTTCCTGTAATTGATGGTTTTGGTGATAAAGGGCTGTGCTGTGGGGGCTCCAACCTGTTTGGACAGGGGTGATTGGAAGTCTAATGGTCAGCCACGGTGATCTCCTTTGCTGAGACATGCTCTTGCTGTGAGGTTGGGACGAGGCAGATGTCCTCCACAGTGGGGGTAAAGGCTGGCTGGGGAGCCGGGGGGCCAGGGGGTGGGGCTCAGCTGAGCTACTGATCCATGTGAGCCCCTCTGTCCGCAGATGGTTTATGGGGAAAAGTGCAAAGACCTACAGTGAGTGGACGTGCCTTGGTT
Organism: Ictidomys tridecemlineatus; assembly: GCF_052094955.1. Classification (NCBI taxonomy): domain Eukaryota; kingdom Metazoa; phylum Chordata; class Mammalia; order Rodentia; family Sciuridae; genus Ictidomys; species Ictidomys tridecemlineatus. Next base: position 142,956,754 of record NC_135486.1, read on the forward strand.
CTCCTGCATTTCCAGGAACCCTCTAGGCAAGAGTTTCCCACCTTGCCCCTGGGGACTACCTGTCTGCTGTTCCAGGTGTGGGCTGCCGACTCGGGTCTGGCCAATCAGAACATTGCAGTCCCAGCCCCAGAGACAGGTTAAGGGCTCAAAGTCAATAAGAGGAATAGGTCCAGGAATTTTTTTCTGGAACTCCTGGGAAAATCATGACTCTCTTTTCATCAGTCTTGCTCAGAGTTGCTGAAGGCCACTTGTGTCAGGACAGGGGGAGAGCTGGCCTGACAATGAGCCCAAACAGAGCAGAGTGGACTGGAGAGAAGGCAGGAAGTACAGCATGGTTTGAGCATCTGGATCCAGCCATGCCTGCAGCTGGCGACACCTGTGTCCACCTTTCCTTTCACCCATTCGTGATGGTATTTTAGTCAAGGAAAAAAAGAGAGTCCTAATGAGTCCTAGCTGCTCGCATATCCATGATCAAAGTACTGTTACCTAAAAGCCAAGTAAGCTTTCTACATTTGCCGGGAGAAAGAGGGCGAACACCCAGAACAAGACAAGAGACTGAGAATGATTCTAACGTGCTTAGCCCAAGAGTGAGGATAACTTCCACCAACTGAGTCTCTGCCCCTAACTCGGCTTAGGCCAGGAGTTTTGGGGGGGGGGGTTATCACTGATATCAACAACATCCCCACAGTGACGGCTGTTTTCCAGCTGAACAAATCAAGAATTCAAAAATCAATGTGTCTCGTGCAAGGTTCAACAGCTGGGTACCTTACGGAGCTTGATTAGAGTCCAGTTCTGCCTGATGCTGACCCGTGCTTTTAATCACCTGCTGCAGGGCCTCCTGGGGAGCCGGCTGAGGTGGGAGGGGAGCAGAGCGCTCCTGGAGCCCGCTGCAGTGTGGTGCAGTGTCTTAATTTGAGCAAAGCAAGGCTCCGTGGAAGCCCGCAGAGACCAGGAGAGAAAACAGAAGAATCAGGGAAATGTGTAGCAGGAAGTTCAAGAGCTGATCATGCAGCTCCTTCTACGGCTGAAATTAAAATAATTGATCAAATGCGTATTATCGGCTGCTGGGATATGCAAGGGTAATAGCTGCCTCAGGTTCTCCGCGTGATCTGGAGCCCCCCAGGGGAGCGCCAAGGAAATCCTGAAGGATATTATCATCGCCTTAGGTCACTCTGCTGGTCCTGGATGGGGGGGGCAGTGGGGCAAGGGGTCACATCCTGGGACCCGTTCTCTACGTGCCAGACAGCTGACCGTCTCCCCAGCTGCAGGCTGGATGGAGACGCCCAGGGCTCCTCACTCTGGGACCCAGCGAGGAGAGCGCCGCGACAGCGAGCCCTGTGTCCTGGACTTGAAGGAAGGGCAGTGCTTTTTTCCTTGGAGACCGTCGTTAAGCACCCTGCGCTACTCTTAAACTGCACAAGGGGACGGCTTTAACTTCAACACCATAATATTTAAAAATATGTGACGACCCGACCTTCTCTGGATCAGTGGACGTCGGTTCCCATTTCTCTTTCCCACCTCAGTGTGGTCTGAATTCAGGGCACGCGGTTGAGGCTGATGGTGGTGCTGATGGTGGCACCTCCAGTGCTCCTGAACCTGGCTGGGCCGTCTGGCGCTTCGCCGGCTCACCTTTCAGGGCTTGCCCCCACGTGTCCCTCTGCGCGGCCTTCCCGCCCTCTAATTTCCCTTCCTCTAGGATTTCAGTGAACTGGCTTCTGAGCCTTCAGGCCCCGGCCTGGGCTTCTCGGTCACGCTCTCTTATGAGACATTTTTCTCAGTTCCTAAACAGACGTACCACTTTGCAAGAACTTAATTGCGGTGAGGTGATTTTTAAAATGATTGCCTGCTTTGTTGCAATGGAATAAGAAGTAAATTGGATAAGAATCAACATTGTGCCACTTTTGTTCATTTTTATTCCGAGGGCTTATCACAGAGGCTGGCACCTGGTGAATCCTCCATAAATATTTTACCACTGCTCCATGAAATGAGCAGAGGTCCCTGACTGGGAGTTACAGATGAGGAAACCGAGGCACACACGGGAATTCGCAGGCCGGCAGACCAGCCAGGACTCGAGTCCCTTCCCGTCCCACAGAAGCGCTCTTCTTCCGATACCTTCTAGACACCTTCCTGTCTGGAGGGGCCAAGGGCTTGGGGGTCCTGGGCAGCTGTTTGAATAATCCTGAAAGCCGAATGCTCTTTCTTGGGTCTAATGATCCCCAATTTCTGGATTTCACTACCAAGAAATTTAGATTCAGTGGGCATTTGTGATGGCGATGGGCATCTGTGTTTAATGTCCCTCAGGAGACGCCAACGTCAGGGTGAGGACCGTGGACTTGCCTGCGCCAGCCTCGCCAGCCAGTCTCCATCTTCATCTTCTCCCCTCTTCAATGTCACCGTCACCGCGGTTTCTCGAGAGGCTGGGCTTGCTCTTCCCCCCTCTCCGGGGCCAGTTTTCTCTGGCAGGTCCCTGCTGACACCGCCCCTAGCCATTCCACGGCACTCGTCACACTGTTCTAACCCTGCTTTCCAATTTAGTCCTCTGGGTGCCACCTCAGGGTCGGTGACCTGCTTGAGCCCGTGGACCAGGTCTGAGCCGAAGCCCCGCCCGACGTGCCCAACCCTAACAAATGTCTGGCCGCTGAGCAGTCTGAGCCCGTGGCTTCATAGGGAAGTGACGGGCGGAGCCCATGTCGTGTATTCTGTGCTTCTTATCATTTCCCATTTGAACTACATTTTTCCAGAAGTCGAGGACATTTCCTAAGGCCATTGAGACAAAAGATTTTACAAGGACAGTATGAATGTCAGTGCTAAAATCATTGTCAGCTCTTTGAAAAGACTATTTGGGACCAAATGGCATCTTTTTGGAGTAGTTAGCCTGGAGACATACCGGGCCAGTGGTTCTCAAAGCAGCTGCCCAGTGGAGTGCCTGGCATTGAGAGTGGCTGCCGTCTCACGGCTTCCATAGGCATTGGCCGCAGCTCTGCAGACTGTGGGCCCTGCTGGGAGGCATCTTGGTGATTCACGGATCAAGAGAGGAATTTCTCACTGCACAGACCGAGCTGCTCATGTTCTGAATTCTGACCATTGCTCTCCTTTCCATACCGCACACACAGGTCCACAGACACCCTAGAAACTGCAGTTGGGTTTCTTAAAAAAAAAGAAAGAAAAGAAAGAAAACCCCACAACAAAATGCCATATTTTTCTGAGTTTTTCTAATTGGTTCTTTCTCATCTCCATATGGTAAACACATTCGTTTTGGCTTTCATTAAAGAGCATGAAAGAGACAAAAAAATTTTTTTTAATTGACGTTTGCAATTGCAGCCTGACATGAGCGTTTTGGTGCTGTAGTTTGGAGGATAAAAATAAAAGCTGAGTGTGGAAATACATTATTGATTCCTGCCTGCTCTTGAGGCCCATGTACTATTGATGAGAGCCCTGACCTTTGTTCCCTTACCCCACGGGAGCAAATTTGTAGAGCTTCCAAACACCAACACTTTGGCACGGAGCCCTTGATTCTTGGTGAGCCCAGCAAACTAGCTCGGAAAGTCCTTGTGAGTAGCACGGGAGGCCTCAGCTGGGAGGTGCCAGGAGGGCGGGCGGAGCTGACCGCCAGGACTTGGAAGTGACAGAAGCACTTTCCAAACCAAGGGGTGCCCTCCCTGGTGATTGACAGAAACTCCAACGAGCATGGGAAGAGCCGGTCGGGCGTGTGTGACTGGGAATGACAGAGGTAGAGTCATCGACCGCAGGGACAGCTGGGTCCAGGAGTTTGGAGGTGCTCACCTCTGTGTTTGGAATCTTCCATCTGAACCTTTTTTTCACAGTGGACGGCTTCTCCAGCAGGAGCTCTTCCTGGGCCGACCTTCAGGTTCCATTCCGCCCCGTTTCTTGACATCACGCCCCTCTCTCGAGTCCCCAGAACCTCACCCTGTGCGGAACTGATTGGCTTGGAAACGGAAGGCTCCGGAGCCCACGCCTCCTCCTTGGGAGGTGACGTGGGAGAACGGTGTCAGGTGGGAGATCTGGCCCCCTCCCGTGAGCCTCTGACCCAGCCTCGCCACCCGATGAGCTCGTTCGCCTCCCTCTGCCAGCGCTGCCCGCTCCCACCGGGACCCGGGAGAACAGGGTCCGGGCCGTGTGCTGCCTTCTCCCCAGGCCAGCCTGGTTATCAGAGGGGAGCTGCGGACGGCGAGGGCAGTGCTCAGTGGGTCAGGGACGAGGCAGGCAGCAGAAAGGAGCCCCGTGCCTGGGCTGCAGGAAGAAGGCTTGGCTGGAGCTGCCCAAGGCTGAGGACCGGGTGTCCATGTCCATGGCGCTGGTCAGGAATGTGTGGGCAGTCAATCCTACAGCGCTGGTCCAGCGGAGAAGGTCCTTATCCCAGACTCTGGTGACGAGGGTTCTGGGGGAGGTTTTCAAGGGTGAAAGTGGGTGCAGTCACGGTTGGAGCTGATGACGTTGCGAGGGGATTTCCCGTGGACCTGTCCCCACGTGCCTTCCCTTCCATCTACAGGCAGAAGGTGCGGTTGAGAGGAAGTGGGCGTCCTCACGGCGGGCTGGCTGGTACGTGGGCTCTGGTCCTCTGTGGGGACACCTAGGGATGCTCATGCCCCCAGAGTCCACGCTTCCCCCACTGACAGGAGGACCGCAGATGGGCGTTTCATAGGAAGAATGTCCTCCCAGGGTTATTGGTAATAGCCAAAGGTTGAGGTCCTCCAGTGTGTGACGATAGGGGAATGGGGACACACGGTCCAGGGCAAGACCAAATGACATGAGGACATATCCCTAAGCTCTGCTACCTCACATATGTTTACACCAAAGCCCAAAGAACCGTGATGCCAAGTGAATACAAGTAAGGCACCCCCCATTTATATAACACGACCAAGAATTCAACAGGGGATTCCCACTGTGGAGGTTTCACTGGTTCTAAAGTGACCTCACGCAGGGCCAGATGCCAGCGTTCCTGTGAATGTGTGTCAAATGGGAGGAAATAACAGTGAATGTTTTGTATTTGCCAAAATTCCTGCAACGAATTTGTGCTACTTTTGTGATAAAAAAAATGCATGGTTTTCAATTGTGTTTTTCCTCATTATAAACCTCTCTCTGACGATGCTTCCAAGATGCACGATTGTTTCATGGGTCTGGGAGTAACGAACTCCGTCTAGCACTGAGCTCTCCATCCACCTGGTTATCTCCCCGCCCACCGTCCTCCAAATTCCCAGACCCAGCTGGGCTCAGTGTCGTCTGTTCTTCTAAAACTCACCCTTGGTGGGAACCCCTTTTGGTGTGTGCCCTCCCCAGAAACCAGTGCTGGTTTTCTGAGGGCTGCCTTCAACTCCACCAGCCGGTCCCCAGCAGCTCTATTGGCTTTGTGACCCCAGCCCCTGGGGGACGCTCGCTGACCTACAGGCGGCTCATGGATCCCACTGCATGAATTGGGTGTCTCTGTGATGAACTTGCCATTGAACAGATAGGCAGCCTTCTCCCTCCCTGTAGAGCAAGAAAAATTGGAGCTTCCTTCTGAGAGGAGAGGAGCAGGAAGCCATGATGGCGCTGGAGGCCCTGGTGATTCCCAGCGCCCCGCCCGCCATCTTGGATTTTTTATTCTCATCTTCATTTTGGACACACACGTTCTTAGATTAAGTTTCTTTGTACTGGTGGCTGTTACATATAAAGAGTCCTGTTATTGTGTCTCCTGTGCTCACATTTTTCTGGGGAAGGTGTAGTCTAAGAAGGTTTTTCCTTTACTTTTAGCCCTTCTAGACTCCATTTTTCCTCCAACCCATTACTTTGGAGAAATCTTTCTTCATCAATTCAATTTCACTCTTGTCTTCCAATTGCCCATAAATCCCTCCATCTTTCCCCATATCATCTGCTTTTTTTGTGTGTTGCTACCGGCTGTTCCATCGCTGTACTCTGTAAGCATTCTGGGAGCTGAGAGAATGGTCTTTTTCATTTTGTTTGAATCCCACAACACCTACTACTGTGATAGGCAGAAATTGATTTCCTGAATGGGAATAAACTATAGGCCAATTGTTGGGAAAAGTGACTAGGGTGGACTTCAGCTGGTGTTGACAAACCCACACGAGTCCTCTCTCACTTCCTGAACACATATTCCGAAAGTGGTCCCTGGCCGGCGCTCCTGCAGGCGGGTTGATTCAGCCGGTGCAGGTGTGCAATGATGTAATGCGGTGGAGAGAGGAAGCCCTGAGAAGTGAGTCAGTCCCCACTTCCAAGATCGGCTTAGCTGGTCCACATCAGGAAACCTGCCACTGATTCACAGAATCAGGAGCTAAATACATTCTTCATCCAACAAGCTTTATGTTTGGCAAATAATAATTGTGTATATTTATGGGGTAACAGGGAAACATGTATATTGTGGACATTTAATCAAGCTAATTAACATACCCATCACCTCGAATACTTAATTTTTATGGTGAAAACATTTAAAATCTACTTTGTAAAGCAATTTTAAAATACATAACACATTATTATCAACTCTAGTCACCATGCTGGGTGACAGGTCTCTGAAACGTATTCCTCCTGTCCAGCTGGAACTTTGTACTCTTGATTTCCAGGCCTGTCAGTAGGGTAGGGAATGGAAAAATGCTTGATGTGTTTGAAGCCATTATGGCTTGGGGATATTTGTTACCAGGAACAGACACCTGATACACTCTCTATACCCATTTTTTTCTCATCTATGAAAATAGTTCTTGCTAGGTAAGGTTTCTGTGAGGATCCATGTGTACAGCACACTGTTGGGGTACATGGCCAACGAGGACTCGATCCCTCTCGTAGAATGTGCTCAGATGCAGAAGCTCAGGTCAGACCCCAGGCTGATTTTCTTGGACTTCTTTTCATTTATTCAGAGAACCCAATGGGCTTTCCACTGTGTTGAGATCAACTTGATCTGAACATGTCCACCCTCTTTTTATATTATTTATTTATCCTAATTTGTTCTACATGATGGCAGGATGCAATTTATTTCATATCACACATATAGAGCACAGTTTTTCACGTCACTGGTTGTACACAAAGTATTCACACACCATTCGTGTCTTCGTGCATGTACTTAGGGTGATGATGTCCACCTCACTCCACCATCATTCCTGCCCCCTGCCCCTCCCTCCCCCCTCCCCTGTGCCCTGTCTAGAGGTCCTCCACTCCTCCCATGTCCCCCCACATCCCCATTAGGAGTCGGCATCCTCATAGCAAAACCTCAGGCCTTTGGGTTTTGGGGGATGGGCTTGCTTCACGGAGCATTAGATTCTCCAGCTCCATCCATTTACCTGCAAATGCCAGGATTTTATTCCCTTTTAATGCTGAGTCATGTTCCAGTGGTACATACGCCACAGTTTCTCCGTCCTTCACCTACTGAGGGGCATTGGGTTGGCTCCACAGTTTAGCTGTTGTGAATTGAGCTGCTGTCACCCTGATGTAGCTGTGTCCCTGGGGTGTGCTGATTTTAAGTCCTTTTGTCCACCATCTTTTGACCTTGAATCTAGCATTGAGGAGACAGGGGTGACAAACGCCCGCCCAGCGCTTTCTTACCCTACCCTCCGTACCGCTGAGCCACCGGTGGACAATCACCTTGAGCATCAGGCAGGAAGCCTGGGGGAGGAGCCCAGGGGACATGTCCGTCCCCTGCTGAAAGCCAGGTCAAGTTAGGAGCACTCACAATGAGCAGGAAGGACTTTTGTTTTCTTAATCAAAAGACAAGGCCAGACACTTCTCTTAGAATCAAAGGGAGGTGACAGCGAGAAGCACAGTCCCCCGTCTGCAGGCAGAGGGAAGACACGGACCTCGTGGTGCACCCGAGGGCGGTTTCCAGCTCCTGTTTATTTGGTAGCTGTGAAAGCCCTCTGTTCTGTGACTCAGAGTCACCGTTTTCAATTTGCTGAGAGGTTCTCCTCTCCAGTGAGGTGTGATAAAACCTGCCAGGGGACCAAAATCAAAACCAAAACACTCCTCAGGGACCCCATCCGCTCAGGGCAGTGCCAGAGGGGATGGGGCTCAGCGTCCTGTCTCCGATCAACTCAAGGTCAGCTGGGAGGCAGAACCGGCTGGAGGTTGGGGGCTGTCCTTGAAGTCTGTCACACCTGGATCTGAGGGTCGGCTCCACCCTTCACGTCTCTGACCTGGGACTAGTTGTTCACTGGTCTGAGGCTCCCTCTCCACCTCTGCAGAGCGGGGAGGGCAAGAGCTGCCTTTCCAGCCTCGTCCACTCTCTGTTCCTCCACGTCCTAATCCCTGGAACCTATGAATATGACCGTATTTAGGGGAAAAAAAATCCTGGCGGATGTAATTACATTAAAGGTCTGAGACGGAGTTGATCTCGGATCATCTGGTCAGACCCTGAGTCCCACCACAGACGTGCCTGTGAGAGTAGGGCTGGGGACACGCACGGACAGGGGAGGAGACCACGTGACCCTGCAGGAGGACGGAGAGGTCTGACCAGAGTGACCAGAAGCTGGAGAAGCCAAAGAGCAGTCTGTCCTGAGAGCCCCTGTGGAGGCTGGCCTGCTGGCACCTCGATTTGGGCTCTGAGCTTCTAGAAACCTGTGAAAGAACAAACCGTTCCTGTTGGTCTAAGGCATTTGCTTAGCGCTAATTTGTTCCGGCAGCCCCCGGGGACTCAGGCTCAGCCGCTACAGGGACTCAGGCTCCTTCCCCGGGTGCAGACCAGAAGGAGCTGGATTTGTAGGAGGGTGGAGTGTTTGGGGAGCTGCGAGGGGGAGGGCCCCGGCTGGGTCTGGGCCCTTGAAGGGCTGGGGGGACCCGTGGGTCGGGCGCCGGGCTGTCCTGGATTCCCCCCTCGGCAGCAGTGATTTTGGAGCCTGGCGCATCCTTGCTGTTCTCCAATAGCCGTGCCAGGCAGGCAGTCGGCTGCCTCGGATTCACACCCACAGTCAGCCTTGATTTCTGCTGACGCCACGCAGCGGCTCTGAAGGAACTCACATCTGTATCCGTGGGAGGACCGGCGTGTGGGCCTGTGTTCAGTCAAGTTTCACAAAACTTTGCTGAATGTCTGTTCTATTCCAGTCCCTGCACTGGGTGAGCCCTGCAGGGGCCCAACAAGGTGACTGCGGCACTGTGCCCACCCCCCCGGAGGTCACAGTCCAGTAACTGCTGCGGTGAGGAGGCAGTGCTCCACGGCACGGTTTAAAACACTGGTGGATTTACGGCACGTCCACAGCTGTGTTTATTATCATGTGAGTGTGTGCGTGCTCATGGATACCTGTTAATGCGGAGGAGCCCGCGTGCCTGTGTGTGAATGTGTGTACACTTAGTGTGCACACCTACGTGTTTGCTTTTGTCCACTCAGTGCACCTCTGGATCCTTGTACAATTTGCACATGTATTGTCAAAATGATATTTTATCTGTCTTTAGAAAGTTTTGCAGTCTTGCCTCTAAGTTCTCTGGGGAAACTGAGACTATTATTCAGAAAGAGAAAATACTGACGGAGAGCAGATGGGATTTTCTCAAAGAAAGAAATGAAAAATCCTACGTCTTGCAAGAAATAAGAAAAAAAAATCCACAACTGTTTGAAGAAGCACATCCGGCGAGGAGGAGGGAGCCTGAGGCTGGGTACCTGACCAGAATGTTCAAACCAGGCTGGGGGCTCCAGGAGGAAGCCCCCCCACCCCCGCCTCTCCAGGGCTGTCCACCACCCGGCACCGAGACCAGGGAGGGCTCTGGGCCTGAAGCGCTTGGCGACTGTAAGAAGGGTCACAGTTTAATAAAGGGATGAATTACCCAATCTTGGGCACCACATTATCATCTCCCGATAGTTGGTTTGCACACTGATTCACCCTGGTGGGTCCCTCCACATCATTAACAATAGTAACGATAATGACAGTGACAACTGCCTGCTGAGCATCTGTCACGTGCTGGATGCGGTGCCCGGCCTTCCACAGAAACCAGTCCACTCTCTTGCAGCAGTCCTTGAGATGGGTGCTGGGTTATGCCCATCTCAGGGATGAGACAGCCAAGGCCCAGAGAGCTTGAGTAACAGCGTCTGCGAGCGTGCAACAGCGAGTGTGCACGTCAGCAAAGGTGCCCCCTCCTGAGCCAGAACAATACGCCGTCTTGGGCAGATACAGATCTCCCAGTGCACGGTGGGCAGGTGGTTGGCATCCTTATGTAAGGAAGAAGCACCCCTTCTTCCAGAAGGAGCTAACCCCAGGCGGCTCTCGCAGCTCAGCAACCCTAAGGCAGCCTGGCTCCACCCAGGCCTTCACCTAGCCACCTGTGTGCAGTGCACAGACCTGCCCTCCTGCCACGACCAAGTGGCAAGAGTGGGATATGATCCCCAGCTGTCTGACTCTAGAGCCTACATTTTTTTTGTCCATAACAAATTTCAGACCTTGGCAATATGTAACAGTCACACGTACTTTGCTTTCTTTTTATAAAAGGGAGATGTCCGAGAGCCCGAGAGGGACCAGAAGGGAGTCCTGGCTGCCTGCTTCCACATCGGGGTCACTTGGTGGTACTCTGCTGCCTGCCAGAGAAGCCACTGCAGATTAACTTATTTTTCTCAAGCAGATATTTTTAAAGCCTTCTGCAATGGGCTGTTGGTTTAAATTAGGGTACAAAGGCATTCTGAGGTTGGAAGACACATCACCGAGAAGCATGATAATTCTGCAAATGAGGCCCGGGCTGGCCTGTCCTCTTTTCCGTAGGCAACATCCATCTGATAGAAATTTTTACCTAGCACATCTGGTATTCCAAAATGAATATTGAAAAAGAAACTTTCATTATGAACCCTCAAAGCCCAACAGTAAAAACACAAACAGCCCAATTAGAAAATAGGCAAAAGACGCAAAGAGACTTTCCACTGAAGAGGATGTACAGATGGCAAATAAAATGCGAACAAATCCTAGACATCCCTAGCCAGGAGGGAGATGCAGATTGAAATCACGATGAGATTCTGCCACACACCTTCCAAGGGCTGAAACGAAGAATGGCAGTAGTACCCAGTGCTGGTGAAGAGGCAGAGGAATCCACCCTGGCCCTGCTGGTGGGGACAGTGGAATAGTACGCTGCCCTGGAAAGAGTCGGGCAGTTTGTGATAAACCAAACACACACTTACCACGCAGGCCATCATTTCGGAGACATGAAAACTGATGTGGACATAAAACCTGCTCCCGAATGCTCCCAGAAGCTTTCTTTACAACAGTTCCCAACTGGAAACAACCCAGGTATTTGTCAGTGAGTGGGTGGCTACACAAGCTGTTGAACCTCCACACCAGGGAACGTGACTCAATAAAAATAATGAATGGAATGGACCTCGAGAAGACCACGTTGAGTAAAAAGCTAATCTTGAAATGTTTCCTACTGTATGGCTCCACCTTAGAATGTTCTGGATAAAGTAATTACAGAGATGGACACACTAAATGCTCACGATCATCGTGTGGGTTTCCACCTATGGAAAAGATCTTTGTGCAGGAGCATAGAGAGGTGTGGATACCTGCCTGGGTAAACAGAAGCATGATCAATGCATTTTCCAGGAAGTTCATAATGTTTGACTTTAATGTTTACCTACAAAATAATATACGTAATTTGTATGTGAATCATAAAGTCTAATAAAACTCATCTAGCAATGCTCATGATTTACCCATTCCACCTCCCTAATTTACCAAAACAGTAACTGTTATCACAACTTCTGAGTGTTTTTTATTTTGTTCCTGTAAATAAAAAGTTTTATTCTTAGGTGAGTTATTTTTAACCAATACAGGTTTGATTTACTTGCTCTTGAGCTTTATTTTTTAAATGCTATAATATAACATGGAGAGCCCAGCTACTTATTTTTTTCTCTCACTTGAGTATAATTATTTTCTAAAATTTATAAATGCTGTTGCCTAAAATTACATTAGCTAAAATCATATTAGTTTTTTGCCACTGTATACTATCTTATTGTTATGATACATCAACCTTTTCTGTTCATTCTCCTGTCAATGGACATTTAGATTATTTCAGAAGCATAATTATTTGGAGTAAAGAAAAGTAACTTGAAAAATGACAAATTCTGTATGCGTTACAGGTGTGTGTATGATTGTACATACATGTACAGTTAATTATATATAATGATGGTTTTATATTTAAAAGGGGAAAACCACAATACCTATGTGTTTGTATAACTGAAGAGAAAAACTATCTGGGAAGATATACCCCAAACTGGTGTGAGTCAATGAAGGTCGCTGATGGCCACGTGCTGACCACATAGGGACGGACATGCTCTCACTCGACCTTCTGGCCAACCCGGGGAAAGCCCGCGGCTGTCCCGCAGCTCCACGTCCAACGTGGCGGAGTCGAGAAGAGCCTTCCTGAGCTGCACCTCTGAGCTGCCACTTTACTCCGTCGGTTCCCAGACCAAGTGCCAGCCCTTCTCTCTGAGAGCAGGACTCCTTGTTGGGGACAGGAGGCGGCAGAAAGGCAGAGCTGAGCAGCTGCGCGGGAAAGAGGGGCCCGGAGGAGCCCTGAGTGGGGTCCAGGCCTGTGCCCCTGCGAAGCCTCATTTCACGGTGGCTTGGCCCAGAGCCATGTGCACCAGCCCCTGTCTGCTCCGTGAAGGCCAATGACAGCACGGGCTGCCGCCGTCCAGGCTCCTGCGCGGCCATGACATGGATGGTAATCCCTCGTAGGGAGGGGGGAACCTCCGCTCAGCTCCTCTCAGGAGCATGGCTCCCAGACAGAGGGGAGTGTCTGGGGTGGGAGGCAGGAACAAGAGGGGGAGGTCTCCGTGGGGTGCTGCTGTGTAGGTGGTCCCCAAGCCCTGACCTGGGAACCTGATGAGAACTGGTGGGTGGAGAGGGAAGGACTGGCTGGCTGTGAACAGGGACGTGTCCCTCCCTCCCTCCTCCCCTGTCTTCCCCTCCCTCCCCGGTCCTCCCCCCTCCCTCCCTCCTCCCCTGCCCTCCCCTGCCCTCCTCCCCTGCCCTCCCTCCCTCCTCCCCTTTCTTCCCCTCCCTCCCCGTCCTCCCCCCTCCCTCCCTCCCCTGCCCTCCCCTGTCCTCCCTCCCTCCCCTGCCCTCCCTCGCCCCCCTCCTCCCTCCCCCCCCCCTCACAGTCCTTCCTGAGCTGAGCCGGACACTGGCCGCCCGCCCACCAGATCCGTTTTTCGGGGAGTTATGCGACATGATTTAATACTCTTTACCAGAAGCACATGCAGAACAGAGGGCAGGAGCTAAATGGATCTCTGCTGGTGCATTTTTAACGTGCTCCTTTTTATTCCTGAGAATTTATAAGAAGGGAACGAATCGCAACTAGGGAGGAAAAAAGGCAGAGGACGGAGGAGCGAGCCTTTTCCCGACTCGGGGAGCAGCGCCGCCCGACGGCTCCCTGGACGGTGAGGGCATCTCAGACACGGACCCCAGTGAGACCCTCGGTCCACTCGCAGGGCCTCCCGGCTTTCAGGCCAGCTCACTGCCCCAGGGCCCAGCCCCTGGACCCGCTCTTCCTTCTCACCTGGGTCCAGCCCAGACACAGGCAGCCCACCGCGCCCCCGCACGTCCCCCGCGCCCCCGCACGTCCCCCGCGCCCCCGCACGTCCCCCGCGCCCCCGCACGTCCCCCGCGCCCCCGCACGTCCCCCGCGCCCCCGCACGTCCCCCGCGCCCCCGCACGTCCACTGCGCTCCCGCCCCCTGCCTGGCCCTGCGCTCCCTCAAGTCCTCCCCAGGTCTCCCCGCTTCCCCCTCTGCCTGCCCAGCGTGGCCTGCCAAGCTCCGTCCCTCTCCCAGGACACCTTTGCACGACACCTTGCAGCGTGCCCAGTCCACTCAGCGCCAGAACCTAACTGCCCACCGCACCTGGAGCCCCACCCCTTCTTCCTGGGGGCCTTTCCCGTTTCTAAGCCCCCTGCCAAACCGACGCACGTGGTCCACCTGGAACCCTTCCGCCTGCCGCAGGGCAGGTCCGCGGGCAGAGCCTTCGCTTTCCTTCCTGGAGACCCTGTCTAATGAGTGGGTAGCCGCACGTCTCACCGATGCAGGGGGGCGGTTGCAGACCGTGGGGACGTCCTCCACTCACTGTCAGCACCAGTGACTTCCTCCTGGAGGCGCCACTGGTCCAGTGACCGGCTTTTAGTGGTCCATCAAACCCGACGGTTTCCTGCCCTCGTGGAAACAGACCCAATAATCACGGGGACTTTAACGTAGGACGGGGACGTTGAGGAAAGGCTCACGCGCTGGGGCCACAGCGAGGACTTTGGGCTCCATGTAAGGAGTCGGACATTGTCCCCAGGGAAGAGGTGCTGCAGCTGAGCTAGGAGGGGACACAGGACAGGGGCTGGGGGATGGATGGGGCTGGGGTGCCAGGGACACTGCAGGGCAGTGGCACCGAGTCTGGTGCCAGGGAACATTCTGCATGAAGTGAGACCGGGTCAGAGTGGCTGGACAGGAGTGAGGTGTCCAGCACGAAGCTGGACATGGAGGCAGAGTCCACAAGGCTGGGGTAGGAATCTGGTCTCTCTGGTGGAGACAAGGGACATCCTTAATGGCGTTCAGTGAGACGATAAGAAGTGGGTGATACAAAGACCTTCAAGCCATGGTGGAGAGGGACAGGGATGGTGAGAGGGGGGCATCGCTGAGGAGCTACCTACTGCAAGATGCCGGGGCCTGGACCAGGGAGGATGGGGTGGAGGGGAAGAGACGCGGGTGTTTTTATTTGAAAGAGGAGCTGGCCTCATTCCAAGCTCCAGGGCGGAGCCTTCTCATGAAATAGGCCAAGGCCAAGAGGTGCCCTCAGGACCTCCTCTTGGGAGTGGGGACAGCGATGCTGACCATCCGGAGGTTGCAAGCTGAGCCTGTGGACAGCAGGACCGTGCTCCGTCTGCTCCAGAGGCTTCCCTGGGGCCTCCTGCGTCCTCCCTGCCCCTCCCTCCCTGGCTCCGTGGCCTCTGCTCCAGCGACACCCACACCCCGCCTCCACAGGTGCACCCCACCTGGCCTGTCCTTCCTCTCTCCTCAGGAACCTTCCCAAACCCAGAGTCGGGAATCAGCATCTTTGTGAAGCGTCACGACTGTCCCCAGGAAGAACTTCTCTTTGTCCCCTGCGTTCTTGCAGGTTTATGTAAATGTGCAAATATCACTAACCTGTCCTGTAACAGTCCGTTTATAGGCTTGTTCCCTTGCTGTGTCCAATGTCTAAATTCAGTGCCTTGTAAAAGCTGTCACAAAAAGAGCGACACCTAAAGTTCATCCTATGCTCATTATGTGACACGTGATCCCATTTTATGTGCCTTCTTCTCAGCCTCATAACAAGCCGACCGTCATCATCCCAATTTACAGATCCGGAAACTAAGTCACAGAGTGAAGAAGTGCTGTGTGCAGTCCCCTGGTCTCACTGACGGCCGGGGATTTGCACCCCCACACTCTTGACACCACTGTCACGGGCATTCGCCCCTGGGAATGCCCACAGGCACGACGGTGAGGGACACAGGGGATTTTAACTCTGGCTTCTCCACTTGCCCTTGCGTGACCTTGGGCCCGTCGCTTTACCTTTCTGCGTCCCGGTGCTTCACGCATAAAATAGGATTAGTGACGGGACTGAGGCTGTCTCGAAGGTTACACGAAACATCACTGGGAAAGTGCCCGCCGTGTACTAGGTACACTCCATTAACACGAGATCCCTCTTGGCTCCGTTTCTTCCCCGAAGAAAAGGTGAAATGGCACACTCAGCCAAGAGACAAGATACTCCAAAGAGCATCCTCTGGTACCAGCTGCCAGCGTACCCAGAGACTTCGAGACTCCGGAGTTGCAGAAGCCGAAAGATCCTGTCTTTGACAGGGGACCCTTGGAGCTTCCTGGTACAAGCCCCGTCATGCACATTTTCTGTGGGGACATCAATTATGCATTCACTTGACTCATTAATATTTTAGGCTTCGTATGCATAAATAAAACATACATTAATTAGAAGTTTGCAATCATATTTCTTTCCTGGTCTCTCCTCCTCGGCTTTATTTCTGAAGCCGAGCAACAGCGTGTGTGGCGAAGGGCCATCGATCATGCAGTACCACCCTTCCTTGGCGGGATGGGCTCCCCTGCCGGGTCAGAACAATTGGTTCAACAGACCCTGGTGTGCAGTCGCTGGGCAACAACAGTGACCAAATTCTTTTGTTTCTCCTTTTTAGAAGAAATTAAAATTATTCATGAGGTGCTGCTCAACTGCACACTTGGATTCTTTCCCCCACTGTGGGGACAGATTTCCTGGCCAGAGCTTGCTGCCGAAGAATTTAACATTGGTTAAAAGCGAACATTTCCTCCAAGAGGGGACATTAATACACTTAATGTTCGGGGAGTCTTGGCATCCCCTGCCGCGGGGCTGCCAAACAAATTACATTAGGTGAGATGCGGTGGCTCTCCGCGGGAGGAACAGGTGGCCGAGGTACGGCGTGCATCTTCATTCTCTTGGATCAGGTGCCAGCAGGTGTGCGCCACTGAGGTCTTCTGACCTCGGGGGCTGACCGGCACCTTCCCAGGCCGGGAGACAGCGCCCTTGCCACTCGTCCTGGTGCCCTGGAACCGGGGCACGGTGCTTGCTAGTGCCCAGGAGATGGGGGCCTGGTGCTGAGAGTCATTTCCTCCCAGTTGGTGGACTTGGCAGAGGACAGGACAGAGGCTGGTTCCTGGACAGCGGTCTGAGCTGCTGCAAAGGCCACCGGCTCCGAGGTTCCTGGTCACGCAGTGTGTACCAGCAGAGCAGGCTGGTGGGGGTTGGAGGGTGAGGAACTGGAGTAAGACGGAGTGGCCAGGAGGGACACTCTGAGAGACAGGTCATCTAGAACTGGAACTCGGGTCAGGGTAGATCCCGGGGTTTTAAAAGCCCTTTTGTGAGTGACCCAAGATGGCGAGATTCAGCAAGAGGAGCCTCCTGAATCAACAAGTGGCCCAGGGGCCCGCGGTAAATCGCTTTGTCTCCAGGGTTCCGTGGACAGACACGCGGTCAGCTGCTATTCTAGAGGGGAAAGGGGCCCAGGGCTCCCAGCTCGCCCCTGTTTCGGTCCCTCTTGCTCCTCTAAAGCCTGTCACTCTGGGCCATCAAGTCAAGGTGAACCGCACCTGCTGTGTGGCTGCCCTGGGGCACTTTGTTCTTAGTGTCCCTCTCTGTGCACAGGCCTTGTCCTCGTAACTCCTACACCAGGGGCTGTTGGCTGAGCCTGCCCATCCCTGGCCACCCTCAGGATCACCAGGCCACCCACTAACACTCCTTGAGCTCACCACTGAAGGCAGAGTCTTTTTTTTAAAATTTCTAACTGACAATAGTGACTGGACACATTTGTGGGGTATAGGACAGAAAGCCGTGCACGTACAGTGACGATCAGATCAAGCCGACTCGCATTTCCTCCCCGTAAACACTTCATTATCTCTTTGTGTTGGGAAGCTTTGAACTTCACTCTTCTAGTTCTTTATCTAATGCACGATAAACTGTCGTGACCTACAGTCACCCGTCCCCACCACTGTGCTGTGGACACGATCGTGTTTGGAACCCATTTTCCACCCTCTTTCCGTCTCCACCCCTTCCCTTCCCAACCTCTCAGGAGCACGATCCTGCTCCCTGATTCTGTGACGTCAGCTCTTTGCAGCCTCCATGAGTGGGGACATGCAGCATGTGTCCTTCCGGGAGGCAGAGTCCTCTGAAAGTCACCTGGGCTTGGCCCTTGGGTTGACGGTGGCCATCCTGTATCAGTCTGGGAGTCACCCGAGTCCATTCACCACGTGAGCCACATTTCTGGCTCTTGACGGGCCGTCGCCTAGACCCTCCACCAATCAGCAAGAATCTGGTTAAAACCCTTCAATAAAACAGGTGCTTTTATAAACTGCTGATGGGAAGTGAAAATTGGTGCAATCCTTCAGGAACAAAGTGGGACTATACGCTGACTGTTCCGTGCAGTTTCACCCAGAGATTTGACTTCCGATCTAGCTGGGGGGGGGACCCTGCTCAGACCAGTTGTCCAGAACCTTCTCTGTGCCAGACCTTGTGCTGAATAGTTTCCATAAATATCTCCTGGGTACCCTTGGCACCACCATAAAGCAGATATTAATAGCAATCCATTAAAAGACAGAAAACCACTGCTCAGAGAGGTTGGGTCACTTGTCCAAGTCTTTCAGCCGATCGGTGAGAAAGGATCCATCCAGGTTTCAGACCAAAGCACTTTTTTCCTTCAGATAAATCACCCGTGCAGTTGGCTGCACTCGGTAGTGATGCTATTTTGGAAGCTCCATTTAATAAGTTAAAATGAATTTTATGGGAAGCTGAGTAATTATCTGACTTGAACCCAATTAAAAATTGAGCCTATTCTGCCAGAGTTTGAGGGATTCTTTTTGATGAATGCTGCACAAATGGATTTCTCGTTTTAACCAGAACTGTGAGGTTCAGACAGCCGGGCAGGCTCTGTCAGGAGGCTTATGTGACAGACCACATGCACCCACCGGTCCGAATGGCCACGTGGCAGGCACCGATCAGGGAGGGGACCATCGAAGCCTGCAGCCAGACAGCTGGCGGACGTCTCCGCAGCCGAGGGGGTCAATTAGCACCTGCGTCTCCTTCTGTGTCCGTTTAGAAGTGCAGGGCATTTGACCGGAGTGGGCTTTAGTCTGTAGACCTGGGCTTGAACACTGGCCTCGCCACTGAGAAGCTGTGACCCTGGGAAAGTCACTGGGCTCCATTTCTTGAATCTGTCGGAGGTGGGATGAGGGGAACTTGGGTTGTAGGCGACGGAAGCCGAGCCTGGGTCCAGAGAGCTGCAGCACCAGGCTCCCTGATCTCCCTGGACAGCTGGTGGCCGTCCCTGGAGGTGGGTGGCCCTTGAGCACAACCTGGGACATGGTTGTGTCAGCCCTTGATGCTCAGGGAAATGGGAAGGTGCTGCTGCTTCGTGTCTGGTCCATTTTCAGAGTGGATTTCCCAGGTGTCCGTGTTGGGGACCTCCAGCTCCGACTCTGATGGCGGGGCCCAGTGTGGCTGCGGCCTGGGAAAGGGGCATGGAGTCTCTGGCCTTCTGCTCCCAGTGAGGAAGGGTGCTTGGCTGCTGGGTGGCGGAAAGAGAGGTAAACACTTGCTACATATTTTAGTCATTCTTTCGTTGCTGTGTCCAAAATACCCAACAAGAGCAACTTTGGCTCACAGTTGCAGAGGTCCAGCCCATGGTCAGCCGAGTCCGGAGCTCCAGGCCTGAGGTGAGGCAGGACGTCCAGGGGGAAGGGTGAGGCAGAGAGAAGCAGTTCAGGCCTGAACCCAGAAGCAGAGAGCTCCGCTCACCAAGGGCCAGCCTCCGGCCACCGGCCTCCCCCAGCCTCCCCTACCTGCCCAGGGCACCACCCAGTTATATCAGTGGATTAATCCCGGAATCATTCCATCTCTAGAAATCTCGCCCTGCCTCACACATGAACTTCTGCAGGACGCCTTGTGTCCAGACCCTAACTCTGCATGGGGACAATCATACCCAGCTGCTTGGCTTCACTCACTCAGTCCACTGGCACCTAATATACACCAGGAGCTCTGCTAAGTCTGGATCTCGCCGTGAAGCCAAGGTTCACTGTGAAGGTTCCGCATTGCTCGTGACACTGTCACTGATAAGGTCTGAGCTCAAGGTCCCGGCCAGGGACTGCACTAGCCCCCATGCCCCTCCTTCTCCCGCTTTGGGTTAAAGAAATGGCTCCTCCAAGGGAGCAGAGCACAGTGCTGTGTGCAGTGATCCCCAGTCACAGGTGTCCAGTAGGAGGGACTCTCTCCTCACCCATGGGTTCAAGCTCTGCCATGGTGTAGACATGAGGAGTCCCGCCAAAGCCCGTGTGGGAGACAAGGAAGAGAGCTCAGAGGTGAAACGGCGGCCCGAGAGCCTGACCCACCAGTGCCGACTCGCCTGCCTGCGTTCGCTGGGTGGGAGGGACTGCAGGACGGGCCTCCTGGAGCCGCCTTTGGGGTCTGTGTTTTGTCCCTGGTCTGCTGCGCTCTCCCTGCTTCCTGACGTCACACCCTGAGCCGCCCTCCTCCTCCACCACCCCCTTCCTCCATGCCATGACGTCCTGCCTCCCTCGGGCCCAGAGCAGGGAGTCGGCCATCTGTGGGCTGAGACCTCTGAAACCGTGAGCCCCCGATTAACTTTTCATCCTCTGAAACTATTCTCGTCAGTCTCTCGTCGCAGCAGCAGAAAAGCTGACTCAAACAAACCGAGTCCCGGGAGAGGACGCTGCTTTCCATGTAGACATCAAGACATTCAAAAGTCAAACCTCGGAACCTGGCGACTGGGCCTAAACGCACGGTGTCAGCTGCTCAGGCTTCATCCGGGGTTGACGGCTACCAAGCAGGTGACACATGGAACCCAGGCACCACCCACGACGTGCTGCTTGCAGGTTGGGATCGTCTCCGCCAGGCGCCTCCCTGGGTTGGGTTGGTGACATGATGAAGAGCGCGTTTCTGTTGCAAAGTGACAGACAGCCCCCCCCCCCCCCCCCCCGCGGCATCCTCTTCCCGGCCTCTGCTGGCTTTGGCTCCCTCCGAGCCCAAGGTCTCCGATCATGGCCGATCATGGCCGTTGCCAAGCCCTGATGTCAGAGCGGAGCCCGCCTGCAGAGCTGGGCATGGGGTGCCTGTTACTCAGGAAAATGGAAAAGGTGTTTGGGTCACAGGGGACGGGAAATGAAGGCTGGACATGGGCGATGGCCCTCCTGTGGGGTATGGAGGAGAGGCCCGGTCAGTTGCTTCTAGGATGGGCAGCGGGGGTGGCAGAGGACATGGTTGGGACCCAGGTTCTAAGCATGGTCCTCCCTCATTCCATGACCTACTGGAGAGTCCGCCAACTCCTTTATACGACTGTCACCACACCGGGGTGGATGAGGGACTCAACAAGAGACTGCTAGCCAAGTACCCGGCGTCCTACATTGCTGGTGAGGTGACAGGTGGTAACTGCTAATTATCATTGTCCCTGGGGCCACCTGCTGTGTGCTCTTGGACACGTCACCATTCCACTCATGCCTCAGTTTCCCCGTCATGCAGCAGAGACTCCCCCATCCATCTCCTGGGAACAGCGAGTGTCACTTAGAAGTCACCTGATGTCCGCGGAGCTGAGCCTTGTAGGTGAAACTCAGGACGTGACAATCAGGAGGCAGGGAGAGCCGTCCACTCACCAAGGCCAATGCCGTCCTCTCCGGCCGTCCACCCCAGGCTGCTGGGGAACTGGGACCCCGTGTTCTGAGCGCTCCCTGCTCTGTCCGCCGGGTCCTCCTGCACAGACCGACCGAGGCCAGCTGACCTAAGGCCCCTGGTGCTGCTCCCAGAGGCCAGCGGGGGTCGGGTCTGACCCAGAGCTCTGTCCCCCTCGGGCCCCAGCACCTGGCTCAGGGTCTCTGGAATCTGGCCACTGGCCACCTCTGAAGCCTCTCCCGTCCCCACCGTTGCTCCTGCAGAGGCGCCTCCCCGAGTCCCGGCAGCTCACCCCAGGCCACGTGGACGCCCTGAACCCACGATGTCCACTTTCCTTAGGTCTGTCCTCCCAGCGCCAAGCCCCTGCTGTGCAAATACCTGGACAGGCCCGGACAAGTGCGGCCAGCCATGCGGGGCGTCCGCGGCCACGTGGGGGCGCTGCACCGAGCCGCCCTGCACAGCCACCTCCAGGCTGACGCCAGCGGGTCCCAGAGTGTGAGTCCTGGCTCCTGGGACGTGCCCAGGGTCACACGGCCGCAGTGGTGCAGGCTTTCACCCGCTCTTTCCAAGTGGGCTCGGAGGCCGTCGGTCCTCCTGTGCTCACACTGGGCCCTGGTGCTGGCCTCTGCTCAGAGCTGACTCAGGGCGAGGATTCTCGGTGTCTTCTTTCTTCCACGTGGGCTCTGCCAGCGCCGCGCCGCCTCCGTGTTCTTCTGGAAGTGCATCTGGGGCTCATTCGCTAGAGTTTGAGCTGAGGAAGGGGAGCAAATGTGCAGACGCCACGTGCCCACACGCACACAGGTGCACGCACACACGTGCACACACATGCACACAAGTGCACACACGCACACACGTGCACACAGGTGCACACACGCACACACGTGCACACAGGTGCACACGCACACAGGTGCACACACGCACACACGTGCACACAGGTGCACACACACGCCCACATGCACGCACACACACACACTCACCTGTGGGTCTTTGCGGGAGCTCCAGGTCTGGCTGGTGGGAACCACGGTGGTTTGCTGAGGACCAGCATTGCCCCGTGTCAGGCCGACTCATTTCTGTGGCGATTGTAAACAAGCCCGTTTCTGTCTCGACCCGGTCACTTTCAGCCCTTCTGCAGGTCCCCCCCCCAGCTCAGCATCTAAACCGCTTGTGCAGGCTCCCCAAGGTTCCGCAGCATGGCTCACCTGGCTTGTTCTGAGGACATGGAACAAGAATCCCATTTCTCTGGCTTCCCACAAGTTCTGGGAGGTTGAATGCAGATCCTTGAATTATGGGTCACGGGCGAGGCGACCTGGTGTGATCACGATTTACCGAATCTTGAGTCTGATTCTGGCAGCTCCTAATGCATCTCTTGGAGATCGATACCGCTCACACAGAACACAGCGTGTACAAGATGTCAGCCGCTGTTGTATGTATTTCACATACATTATTCATTCAAGCTGTACGACGCACGGCAGTATGAGGTTGAGTACTGTTGTTATCCCCATATTAAAAGAGATGTCATCGAGGTTCAGAGAGGTTAAGGAACTTTTCCCAAGACCACACAGCTATTCATGCCAGGATGTGGGTTTCGACTCAAGAGGCTGCTCTTATCCACTCCGTCCATGTCCTATCGTACTCCAAGGATGTCTGGTTGCCTTCTAACCCTGCCAACGTTAAGTGAGGGTTTATCGTGGGCCAGATATTTTACAGGCTGCTGATGTTCACCCGGGAATGTGGACTGACTTCTCCAACGTCCCCTCTGGCCTTCGCAGTCAGTCGGGAGGCGAGGGATCGGAATCAGCATTTGGGCTGTGGTTCTGTCCCTGTGCTGGGGTCAGCAGGCAGCTTGGCAGGGGCAGGAGACCCTCTTCTCTCTGTCCTCTGGACCGTGAGCTCAGGAGGCCTCCTCCCTCTTGGGGCGGGAGCAACCACAGAGAATGGGCTGCGTGTTCCCGGGGGCTTTGTGTGTCTGGTCATTGGCCGTCCCTGGCCGTGCTCTGGCAGAGCTGTCATTGTCACCTCCCACGTTGCAGGTGAGGAAGCGAGGTGACCGTCCATGCTCCCAGAGGGGACACTGCAGGGAGGCAGGCCGCTCAGTTCCTCTCAGTGATTTTCCTCCTGCTGGGACGGGGCAGTACCTGCTCAGTGGTCCAGACTGACCACCCTGCCCACTCCCCACGCAGCCCCAGAGCAAGTCCCAACTGGACGGCCCCAGCTGGGTGTCCAGCTCATGGGCCCACTGTGCAAGGTCAGCTCCCGCTACCTAGGTCACCAGCTGCCACTCTGGGACACTGGGGGAGGGCTGGCAGGGACCTGTGCACTATTTGGTGACTTCTGTGAACCCATAATTATTTCAAAACTGTAAGTAAATCAGTCTCTCCGTGTCTCTCTCTCTCTCCCCCTCTCCTTCTCTCTCTCCTCTCTCCCCTCCCCTCCCTCTCTCTCCCTCCCTCTCCCTCTCCCTCTCTCTCTCCCCTCCCCTCCCTCTCTCTCCCTCTCTCTCCCCCTCCCTCTCTCCCTCCCTCTCTCTCTCCCTCTCTCCCTCTCCCCCTCTCCCTCTCCCTCCCTCTCCCTCTCCCTCTCTGTCTCCCCTCCCCTCCCTCTCTCTCCCTCTCTCTCCCCCTCCCTCTCTCTCTCCCTCTCTCCCTCTCTCCCTCCCTCCCTCTCCCTCTCCCTCCCTCCCCCTCCCTCTCTCTCCCTTTCCCCCTCTCCCTCCCTCTCTCTCTCCCTCTCTCCCTCTCTCCCTCTCCCCCTCTCCCTCTCCCTCCCTCCCCCTCCCTCTCTCTCCCTTTCCCCCCTCCCTCCCTCCCTCTCTCTCTCTCTCTCTCTCTCTCTCTCTCTCTCTCTCTCTCTCTCCCTCCCTCTCCCTCTCTCTCTCTGTTGGTTCATTTGGAGAGACAGCCGTTCTCAGAGCACACAGCTCGCTGTTCCCTCTGCTGACCGCCGCAGGCTGCCCTCTGGCCCTGGCCTCCCTGGTGTCCTGCCCCTGGGACCAGCTCCCCTCCTCCAAGATGCAGCAGTGCTGGCCTCCGCGCCCCTCCGCATCCCTCCGCGCCCCTCTGTGCCCCTCTGAGGCCTCTGGCTTGCTGACCCTCCCCCTGGACCGAGTGGGCTCCTCCTGGTCTTGCCCCTGCCCCTCAGGTTCAGCTTCAGTGTTGCCGCCCACGCCCCCCACCCCTGTCCCCCCTTCCCTGTCAGGGACACCCAGCTGCAAGGCACAGGACAGGACATATGGCAGGCTTCGGGGACCTGAGGCCCTCCTTGCTCCTTCTGTGCTCACAACCCTTCAGTGAAGGGTCTCCTTCTTGGTTCCCGGGGCCACCCTGGTGCCTGGCTGACCGTCTGCTGGCCGCCGCCCCCCGAGATCACTTCCCTGGGTTTGCTACTCCATGTAGCCGACTCCCCTCGGAGGCCGGCCTCCACAAGGGCAGGAGTCCCCCTGACCACACGCAGGCCCCACTCCGGTGCCGCCTGCTGCAGGGTCTTAACAGACTCTGTCAACAAGAGAGCAGGAGTCACCTGCCTTCCTCCTGACCAGGGCCAGCAGGCTTGGGTCAGATGGGCGACAGAGACTCCAGGACCCCTCTCCTGCGCTTGCCTTCCGTGCTGAGGGGGTCCAATACTTTTGCTCTTTATTTTGGAACCAGGGGCTGAACCCAGGGCGCCTCACCACTGAGCCACACCCCCAGCCCTTTTTATTTCTTATCTTGAGATGGGGTCTCTCTAAGTGGCTTAGGGCCTGGCTGATTTACTGAGGCTGGCTTTGACCTCGAGATCCTCCTGCCTCAGCCTCCTGAGCCGCTGTGCCTGGTTAGAATACCTTTGATAAAGGGACCCCCGGCCCTCTGTCCCCCTCCACAAGGAGGAAGGGGCAAGGTGAGCGCAGGCCCCGCCCTGGCTGGCGTGTCAATTTAGGACCTCGGATGCCAGGGACACATGTTCCCATGACTCAGTCCACTACTTAGAAAGCCAAACCGTGGCGTCCCATTTAGACCCAGCTCCCCCACGGTGGGGGATGGGCAAGGTGGCCGCCTGGCTGCGCCCGTGGGAGGACGAGACCTTTTCTCTCTGGAGGGAGCCCGGCTGCTTCCTTTCCTGTCCCACGGGAGACGTGCAGGGATCTGGAAGCTTCCCGTCGTCCAGGAGACCTGCTCCGTCCACGTCCCGCCAGCCCCGAGTGACCGGCTGACCTCTCGATGGGTTCCAGGCCCTCCTGCAGCATCTCGCTCCCGCTTACGGACACCGAGCCGGGCTCTCTGATGGGGGCAGTTCCGGGATCTGCCCTTTGGCTCAGGTGATGGCGATTCCAACCGTCAAGTGAAACCCCGGGTCAGGCAGCAGAGACGCGTCCCCTGTGGCAGCCACCCACGCAAACTCAGGGCTTTTGCCCCAAACAGAACTGGTCCCGGGCCCACGGGAGAAGAAAATCCCAAGACCTTATCAGAAAGCCACTTGACGGGAACTCTCCCGCCAGAAGAGCCGTGATGCAGACCAGAAAGGAAAGCTGCTCCGTGCTGTCCCCGGCCGGGGGAGCCCAGGGGTCCCTTGCACACAACCAAGCCCTGGTCACTTTATCGGGGAAGCAGATTCCAGAGTCGCTCCCGGAGCTGATCCTGGACTCGGAGATAAAGCAGTGGAGAGCTCGGCCTCCGGCCTCCGGTGGCTTGGGCAGAGGCTCCCGCTGGGTGACGGGTGGCAGTCAGGTCACCAGGGCTCTGCGGCCATTGTGAGGACTTGGGATTGCCCCCGGCTGAGCTGGGTTTGAGCAAACGAGCACTCTGCACTGGGAACGCCTTTTTATTTGGGGCACAAGGATTGGACTCTGGGGTGCTTCACCCTGAGCCACCTCGCGTCCCCAGCCCTTTGTGTATTTTATTCAGAGTCAGGGCCTTGTTGGGGTTTTAGGGGCTCGCGAAGTTGCTGAGGCTGGTTTTGAACTCACGACACCTTGCCTCAGCCTCCTGAGCTGCGGGATCACAGGCGTGGGCCACGGCGCCCGGCCACTGACCCCGTCTTAAGGGGCTGTCTGTCGGGAGGAGCTGGGGACGAAGCAGAGGGACTTGGGAGCTTCGAAGAAAAGCCTTTTTTTTTATCCGTTGGATGTGGAGAGAGAGATCAAGAGACAAGAATGAAGCAGCCCTTAATTGCTGTGTCTCTCTTCAGTGTTGACGCACAAGTCACCAAGAGCAGCTTGATGTCCTCTGTCATGTCACTTGGGCACTGTGCCCTGTCTCCTCCTGGCAGAGTGAGTGCACTGACCCAGATCGCTGTGTGCCCCGGGCAGGTGTCTTGACCTCCCTGGGCCCTTTCTTCCCCTGTGAAATTGAGACGGGCATCAGCGCCTCCCTCGGAGCATCTTGGTGTGATGACAGGAGGCCACTCGGGCGCCCGCCGGGGACCTGCACACCGTGGGGGTGAATCCAGGGCTGGTTCCCGGCCTCTCTGGAGTCTGCAGGGCTGTACTTTGGCCTGGACTCGGGACCTTCCCTCGAGGCCAGTCACTGTGTGTCCAGCATCGTGGCCGACAGGAGGCGCAGTGGTGGACGGAGAGGGAGCCCGTGGGGTGGCCCCTCCTCTTGATCCCCTCAGGGGCCATGGGAGGCCAGGGCTGCCGTCCAGGACGGGCTTAGAAAAGGGACTGGACAGGGCAGAGGGAGGAGCCTGGCAAGAGGACCAGGCTGCAGGACGGTGGCGTCGATGACGAGCCAGTTGTCTGGATCCTGGTGTCACCGCAGAGGCAGGCTCCCCGCACCCCGGGCTCCCCAGGAACGGGCTCTGCTCACTCGCAGAGGAGAGGCCGAGGCTCCGAGAGGGTGCGTGTGCCTGTTAGGGACAGGTGTGTCCCACCCGGTCCCCAAGGCCCCCGGCCAAGCCACAGCGACTGCTCGGGGAGGGGGCTTTGGGGACTAAAGTGGGTACAGTGGTGGGGATGGGACGAGCCTGGAGCCTCCGAGGACAGGGAGAGGAGCGGAGCCTCGTCTATGGGGGACCCCGCCACTGCAGATGTCCCCAAGACAGGGAGCAGCCTCCCCGGAGGGACCTCCTCCCCACCTTGGACTTCCAGCCTCCAGAACCGCGAGAACCTGCCGTGGGAGCCGCGGGCCGAGGTGCGCTGTTAGGGCCGCCGGGGCTGATGACGATCACGCTGCCTGTGGGGGTCCCCGCCGTGGGGTCCCCGCCGGGGACAGTGCACATCCAGCCACCTGACATCCAGCCTGGCCACGTGCGTCCTTCTGATCCCCTCCCACGTGGGGGGACGGAGGCGGAACCCGTCAGATGGCCTGGTGACTTCTCCTCTCGGTGTCCCTGAAACCAGGGGCGTCATGAGAGTGCCCGAAGCCGTCAAGAAGGGGCCGGGGGCCGTGGAGACACCAGCCTGGAGGCCACCCAGCCTGAGCGCCGGCAGCTGCTTTCCTCCGACACCTGCCCCTAAGAGGAACGCCCCCCCCCCTGTGAAAGCCCCCGCGGGTCACTTGGGGTGGACGCCAGCCTCGGGGGCAGGGACCGTCTGCCTGGGTCCGTGAGCTGTGAAGACTTGGCCAAGAGCCGGGCAAGTGGCAGCAGAGCGGGCGAATGTCACAGGCGGAGGGCTCGGTGGGTTCTTCTGTGTCTGGGGTGTCCCCAAAGGCCCAGGGGTGACAGCTTGGTCCCAGCTTGGCACCAGTGGCATGGAACTGGAAGACGGGGGACCTGGGGCCTTCTGGTCAGTGGGGACATGTCCTGAGAGGGGACGGTGGGATCCAAGCCCTTCCACTTTCTCTCTGTGCCTTTTTGTGTCCCCGCCATAGTGACGGCTCTGCTCCCCTGCCTCCCCACAGGTGCAAGAGCAACCAGGGGCTCCTCCATCACAGACCCCCAAAGCTGAGGACCACAACGAACCTTTTCTCTTTATACGTCGATTGTCCAGGCTATTCGTTACAGTTATGGAAACTGACTAACACAACTGCAGTCCCCAGAGCCCTGTCCACTTGGTGTCCCACAGGGAGCGGCCCTGGGCTGGGAGCCCCTGGATTCAGGGCAGGGCTGAAACCTGCTTCTCCTCCCTTTGCTCTCCCCCTGCTCTCCTGAGCTCCACTGAGAGAGCCAGGCCTGGGGGTTCTCTCCCCTACTTTATGTGAGGCCAGGTGGGTCGTCATGGTGAAAATGTGGAGGGAAAAGGTGAAAGATGATGGATCCAAGCCTCAGCAGGTGGGAGACGGGGGAGTGGTCTTGGGAGGATCGCGGTGGACCTGGAGGGTGGCCTGGCTCAGCCACGCGCTCTCGTGTGGGTGAGGAGTTAATTTTTTTCCACAATAAAAAAAAAAATCAGGTCCACTTTGCACATCCCCAAAAAAGCCTGTTCTCCTCCAGCTGAACGTGAATCACCCGCGGAGACAACCGGAGCCTCGTTCTTCGCTGAATACCAGCCCAGCACCACCAGCTCCAAAAAAGCCCGACTAATTATAAGTCTGCTTCCTCCACTGCCGTCATCGCCTCCAACAGGGACACCTGCCTCGGTAATTATGCCCGTCAACGAGCCTCTCCAGCCGGCCCACCAGGGCTTGGGGGGAGACCCTTCCATCACACTCGGGTCTCCTTCCGTCCACGATGCCCAGGGGCCTTCCCGCCGTCGTCCGGATCAGCAGGGAGATGAATAAAAATATAAATAAAAAGGGATGGAACGGATCAAGACTCCCAGGAGGAGGCCGCAGGGGAGTCAGTGCGACGTCTCTGTCCGTGCTCACAGCCACACGTCACCCGCGGAGGACGTTTCCCAAGGGAAAAGTGGGAGAGCGAAACGCACACCTCACAACTGCACTGTGTGGGCCCGAGACGCGCCCCCGACTTTACGAACAACCTCTGCTCACACCCGCAGAAGCGCCACACACACGCAGGGGCACGTCTCTGGAGGAGGCAGCCTGAGTCCTTTCTTTGGATGATTTTTCATTTGGTAGAAATGATGGTGTATGACCAAAAAGTCTCCTTTCTAGTCATTTTGAGTGTCGAATCCAGAGGTGTTCATGAGAATCACAAAATCGTGCCGCTATGACCACCACTCTCCCCAAATGGAAACTCTACGACCGCGACACGTGATTCCCAGGTGCATCTACAACGTGTGCCCAAGGTTTAGACGAAAAGCCACGCATTTTGGATTCCCAGGGGGCTCTTCTGCATGTCTCCCTGGAGGCAGCCGCCATTCTGACTTCAAGCACGTGGATTAGCTTTGCCTGAAAATTCATACTGAGGGAACCGGGTCATGTGGTCTCTGCTGTGTCTGACTTCTTTCTTGAGATGCGTCTTTGAGCCTCATCCACGGTTGTTCTATGCATCAGCAGTTTTCCCTTCTCTTTGTTACATAGTATTCCACCGTAAGAGTACATCACAAGTCATTTGTTTCCTCTGTGCAATTTTCTATGGATGGACATTTGGGTCATTTCCAGTTTGGGACACTGTGAATAAATCTGCTGTGAGAATTATTGAGTAGTCTTTTTTAAAAAAATTAAAGACAGGGTCTTCCTATGGTGCCCAGGCTGGCCTTGGACTTGGGTCCTCCTGCCTCAGCCTCTCAAGTTGCTGGGATTACAGGTGTGAGCCACTGTGCCTGGCCCCGTATAGAAGAATGTGGGCACCTTTACTTGGCCATTGTATTAGTTTTCCAGGGCTGTCATAACTAAGAATTAGAGACTGAGTGATAACAACAACGGAAATTAATCATCTCACAGTTCTGTGGTTAGCAGTCCCAAAGTCAAGGTGTTGGCGGACTTGGCTTCTTGTAAGCTTTTCTCCTTGGCTTGTGGATGACTATCTGCCTCTGGTGTCTTCATGTGTTTTTCTCTGTGTGTGTGTGTGTGTGTGTGTGTGTGTGTGTGTGTGAAAGTCCTAATCTCCTTTTTTATAAGGATACCAATCATCTTAGATTAGGGCCTCCCAAATGACCTCATTTAGCCTTAATTACCTCTTTAAAAATCCTTCTTCCAAACACAATTCCATCCCCAGGCATTGGGAGGAAGGACATCGGCCTATGAACTTGAACTTGAAGGACAGATGCCATCCAGTCTCCCACACCCGTGGACCAGGAGAAGGATTGTCTGGCCTTGGGCATGTGTTTCGCGGTAACAGATTCTCCCAGATTTGCCAGATCCAAGCCCCACTGGCCCTGCAAGAGTTCCAGTTCCTCCACGTCCTCGACAGCGGTTGATGTGGTCAGTCCGTCTTTCACGATACTGTTCTGCAGGACGAGGGCCAGCGTCTCCCGGTGTTTCCCAGGTGATTTTGGAACAGTAACTCCAGGCCTCCGATTGGAGTCCTGCGTTCTAACCTGCACACTGTTGGGATGTATTTCAAGGCCCCTCCTCGGAGGCCTCTGAACTCACAGAGGTTTCAGGAGCATGACTGTCCACGCAGGTCTGAAGTGGCCTTTACCCCTGAGCGCATGGAGAGATTGTGAGCGATCTCAATCTACATATTTGTGTGCATATTAAATCTCTCTTCAATTAGTGTGCACTCCTTTTCTAAGATAAAAGCTACGTTTACTTTAAAACATCGGAAAACAGCTGCTTGGGTCTTCATTGTAGGAGCTTGGGGGCGAGGACTCGGGTACCATGGAGGGTGTGCTTTTTGATTGGATTCCCATTTCAGATGCTCACTCACCAGAGAGCCCTGGTGCCGCTCACATGCTGCTGGGGAAGCTTCCAGAAGACTGCAGATGAGGCCCAGTTATTTAGCATGCCCCCATGTGCCCCTAGTGCCCACGTGTTTGTGTCTACACATGCGAATCCAAGTAAACTGTACCAGATGCTGTGCAGAGAGACTTCTTAACATCTTAGTCTGACGGGTGACAGCCTATCAACAATGACAAAAGTAGTTAAAATGATTTATTGATGTCCCAAAGAAGTTCAGAGACTCACCCAGCATCACAGTGTTTGGAAGGGGCGGAGCTAAGGCTCTGAACGCGGACCCCACGGAGCCCACCTGTTGATAGTTTTGCTTTCCCGACGTGTCCGCTGCTCCTCACCTGAGATGCCTAACTCAACGCTGCAAGGGTGCTGCGCAGGCCCGTGCCACTCACGAAGTCACGTGGATGGTAGACAGGCCAGGAGGACACGATTACTATTGTTGCTCCTGTTATTTCAAATCTTATCCAGCTCTTAGGGGACGAAAGCCACTCTGTGTCCCCCCGAGTGACAGGTCCATCCACCACAACGTTCTTCCTCTCACGGGGCTGGAATCAGCCTCTTGTAGCCTGTCCCCTGACTTCCAGTCCCCAGCCCAGGATGCAGCCCTCAGTTACCCCCGTCTTCCCCTGCAGCGTCGTCTCCGGCCCTCCCCTCTCCCTGGCTTGCCAACCCCTCGCAGGCAGAGAGCAGCCTTGCAGCTGAACGCCCTGCACAGAGGCAGAGTCAGACGTTATTGGATAAATACTTGTTGACTGAAAGGTCCCACCAGGGTGTCTCCCGCGGGGCTCATCCCTGTGGAGGGTCCCAAGGGATTTAACTATGCATACAGTTTGCATATCATTTGCATAGTCCCCAGCAGACTGTGCAGTTGACACTCCAGGATCCCTCCTGCTCTCCTGCAGCTTGTCATTTCCTCCTCTCTCGTCCTTTCCCTCCCCAATGCCACGTGCGTGTCAGATGAGGCCCTGGCCCTGAAGTCCTCCAGTGGGTGGAGCCCAGGCTGCAGGGACAGAGGTTGGTGGGGCTGCCTGGTGGAAATGCTTTCTCTTTTAAGGGTGACGGTGGCGCATGTCACCTGCCGTGGCCTGCGCACTGTGAGTCTCAGCTAGAAGCTCGGCGGCGCTCCCAGTTGCAAGTGGTAGAAACCTCGATGAGGCCGTCTAAGACAGAGCCCTTGACTTCATCGACTTCTGAGACTGAACGGTCCCGGGACGTCAGCTGCGGCTGGATCCAGGGACACAGACGATGCGTCAGGGTGAATCATTTCTTTCTCCCCTTTGTCTCCTCTCTGC
Organism: Ictidomys tridecemlineatus; assembly: GCF_052094955.1. Taxonomy (NCBI): domain Eukaryota; kingdom Metazoa; phylum Chordata; class Mammalia; order Rodentia; family Sciuridae; genus Ictidomys; species Ictidomys tridecemlineatus. The sequence continues at coordinate 142,988,838 of NC_135486.1, forward strand.
TCCTAGTGGAAAGAGCTTCTCTGGCCCCACAGGGAGGGGAAATCTCAAGATCGCGTTCCACGGGTCTGATATGGGTCACGTGACCATCTCTAGGCCAATCGCCATGGTTGGAAGAAAAGATATGCTAATTAGCTAGATCTTGGGTACGCCCCTCCCAAGGATGCGTCCTGGAGAGGAGGGGGACTTACCCAAGAGATGTCGGGGGCTGTCATCACAGGAAAGGCAGACAGGCTGCAGACCCTCACCAAGTACTGTGCCTCCCTGCCGAGTCCGGAGACTCCCGAGGACAGGGGTTGGGTGTCTCTCCCGTGGACATGGACATTTAAAGAGACAGGGAGAAGAAACCCTCAAGGGACTCCACCTTTGCTTCCCAGCTGCTTTGGAGCACCCAGCGCTGGACAGTCCTGGTAGCAGATGCCGACGCAGTCCCTGCCCACTGCGGGGCTCGCGGTCTTGCTGCTGGGCAGCACACACATGCATTATGCTGGAGGTCTGCACAGAGCTCTGTTCCGGGCCTAGAACATTCCAGACAACAGGCGGGGAGAGCAGTAACGCCTCATGCCTCTTCTCAAAGCCCTCCTCTGCATCTTCACGGAACGTCAGGGATGCAGGTGTGAGGGATCCCTGTTTTGTGGGTGAGAGGTGGACAGTACCTACTCATGCTAGCCACGGGGCCCTCCCACACAGATCACCGGGCTTTACCCGTCTACACGACAGCCCCGGGAAGTCACATCTTGTTCCTTGGTGAGAAATGGCACCTCAGGCTGAAGGAGCTGTCCAGCCACCACACGGTGCCCTGCCCCAGAAATGCCAACGTCCTTTCCCGGAAGGTATCTCTGCCCCTCCATCCCGCATCGTAACCCTGTTCCCGACGCTGGGTGAGGATGGTGGGGTGGCGGGTAGCCAGCCCCTCCAGGGCTTGGCTGGGTGTGGGTGGCCCCGGGTCTGGCCGACTTGGCTTGTGTGATAAGTGAAGAGTTGCTGGACTTGCTACCAGCGGGCTCCAGGCTGTCCCCGTGAAAGTGAAGGTGCCATTGTGGTGGCCACCTTTAAAAATGCCAGACTCAGAGAGGGCTCAGCGACCGGTGTCACAGATGTCCACAAACCGCATCCTCAGTTCATTCCATAGATGAACCAGTGGATCTACTGCACGAGGAGGGTCTCCCCCTCCCAGTGGAACGGTGGACCCCCCACCAAGTCCAGAAATGTTGATGGCGCAGAGTACCGCCGGCGGTACGTTTCTGGAGCGCTTCCTCGGCCCATGCTACGTATCTTATCAATAAACCTCAGTACATTCCTTTAAAGCGGATCCTGCTGTGCTCATCGCAGGCTCAGAAGGAAGATGAACGTGGCCAAGGTCACCCAGCCAGTAAGGGGTAGCGGGAGAATTCAGATCAGAGCTGACTTTCACTTGCTTATTCAAAATATTCACGGAGCAGCGACGCCTGCGTTGGCAGTGCTGGCCCTGGAGGGAGGTAAGGAATGAGTCAGGGACGGATTCCTCCTCTCCCGAAGCTTGTGTTCTACGGGGTGAGCACAAAGGCATGCAAGAGGGGAGCAAGTGCGTTACCTGAGGAATATGTCAGGGAGCAAGAGGTGCTGGGGCGCAGGGCGGGGTCTGGGTGACTTGGGAGGCGGAGAGGCCTCTTACAGGCTGGGATGGAGCAGATCCTGCAGAGAGCCAGGTTCCGTGGGTCAGCGTGTCCCTGGAGGACAGTGGACGTGCAGCGGGGAACAGCCCAGAGCATGGCGCTGAGCAGGGTGTCTTCACTCAGGGGCAGGAGTCACGTCCAGGAGGAAGGAGGGCGGTGTCCAAGGGCACCGGGCAGCTGCTCTGGAGGCCTTGGATTGTGTGTTGGAGGGGCGGGTTACTGATGTGAGTAGAAGAGTCAGGCCTCGTGGGACTTGATTTTAGAGGACTCGGGTTTTCTGTGGAGAGTGGACCACGGAGGGAAAGGGTGGGACCAGGAGCCCAGGTAGGAAGCCATGCAGGGATGGGGCAAAGGCGGGGCTTTGGGCGGACTGGAGAGCTGGGTGTGTTCTGAGGACGCTGAGGGACATGGCACAGGACTGCTCACGTGGACATTCTGTGGGAGAAGGGATGGGTCAAGATGAGCCCTTCGTTACCCACCTGAGCAACTGGAAGACGCCGTTTACTGAGATGGCGAGACTCGGGCCAGAGAGGAACTGGGCAGAGTGGAGTCAAGAGCTGAGGTTGTATCTGTGAAGACAGACACTTCCCAGACACGCAGGAGGAGGCGCACGGAGGACGTGGCGAGAGGTCACCGCCACTGAGAAGGTGCGAGGTGCCGCTGTCGGCTTCCGCACCTCTGACGTCACGGATGGCCTTGACAGACGGGCCTTTCTGGAGCTGGGGATGCCCTGGGATCGGGCCCTGGCCCCTTCCCTCTCCTCTGCCTCTGCTCCCCAGGGCCATGAAGTGAGCCGCTTCCCTTGGCCACCCCCACCCCCCGCCCGTGGTGGACTGATCCCTGCGACAGACACTCTGAGCTCAGACACGTCTTTCAGTGGTCTGTGTGAGGTACTGGGCCTCAGTGACGGAGAACTGGACTAACCAGGAATGAACGGCTTCCCGAGGACCAGAGGTAGCACAGCACACGTGTGTCCGATGACACGGCACAGGGGGACGTTCTTACAACGCCAGGAAAGACAATGAGGGCGTGCCAGGAGTGTCAGGTGTCCCCGAGCAGGCTGTAGGGGACGGAGTTCAGGGGACGGCTCGAGGGTCAGCCTTGGGGCCCGCGTCCATGCTGCCTCTCCTCTGCCGGGTGGACTGTCCTCCCCAGCACCGAGCACCCTCAGCTTCTTTCTTCAGAGCCACCTCAGACTCCCCGGGAGTGCCTCTCTCCCAAGAGCAGAGCCTGGGACAGATCCCTCGCTATTTCTGCTACCGATAACCACGAATTAGGAAGAGGGGAGACGGGGTGGCGGAGGACTTGTCTGGGTGCTGGATGGAGGTGGGCAGAGCGAGCCTGCTTGTGCAGTCACCTTGCCGGGCTCCTTCAAGGTTGGGAGAAGGTTTCAAAAGGAAGTTGAGAGGCAGTCGACCACCGCCTGAACGCAAGCAGGTGATCCAGGTTCCAAAGGCAGGAGTGGGCCATCGCCCCGCACTTGACGTGGCTGTTGGGCCGCCACTGCGCTGGTCTCCTTCAAGGTCCTTCGTGAAACAGACGTAAAAGGAGATCTCAGAGAGGCCCTGCAGACACACACGTCGATAAACCTGGGCTGGGGTCTCAGGGACGCGGGAGGTTCCCGGCGTGGCCTCTGTTTTAGTCAGATTTCTTTTTCTAAATCACTGAGGCCAAAGACCTGACAAGAACAGGGAGAAACGATGGAGAGGAAAGTGTGTTTTGGCCAGTTTAGAGGCTCCGGCCATCCGCTGTCCACTCCACGGCAGCCTGGGTGGGTCCAGAGAGGCCTCCAAGGAGGAGAGCCCTCTGCAGCTCGGGGTGAGGAGGTGGGCTTCTGACCCAGGGAACAGCCTCGTTGCGGTGGGAGACTGAGATGCGCTCAGGAAATGTCACATACCGAGCTGGGGGATCGCACCTTGAGCCCGGTGCCCTGGGGTCTGTGGGGAGACTGATAGCGGGCAATAGGGTGAACGTGCGTGGACTTCAATGCAGAAGGAGTGGTCAGTCGCGTCCTGCTCTCTGTAAGCAAACCAGCTTCCTGCACCCCCGGGGAGCAGCTGAATCCCACATTCTGCAGATTTCGGGGGTCCAGAGGCAGGTGTGGGAGAATTCTCTGTGACTCAACCGTGTTCCCAGTCAGCGTCTTGTGCACAGGACAGCTGTTCTTTAAAGTTTAAAATCTGGAACTAGCGTTGTCTAAACACAGCTCTGATCCCACAACACCCCCTTAAGCACCTACTGTATGCAAAGACAATACCGTCCAAGGGTAACTGACGCTTCCCCTGAGAATGCGTGGGCGGCAAACCCCTGAGGACGTGTACACTATTTTAAGCCGTATACCGTGAGCCACTGCCTGCGGGAGTCACTCCCTCTTCAACAGACTTCCGGGTGTTTTGCACACCTCCCGGAGACGCGCCCAGCCTGGTGTTAATGGGCCTTTAACACATCTTAATAGGAATCTCTTCTTTTAACGTGTTGAAAGCAAAACTCCGGCTTAGACTCCCAAACGACCGACAAGCTGGTGAGCAGCCCTTTCCTTCTCTGGTTTTGTTGGATGTACGGCCCCGCGGCGTTTCTTAGGTTTGTATTTCACTGTTGCCTTGTTGTGAGGAGGACTGCTTTCCCCTTGGCGGTACCGACGGATGGACGGCGAGTTCTCTTTTCACGCAGCTGTTTAAAAGCGGGTGATCTGGAGGGCAACAGTAGGCGAAGAGCTCTTTAGGTGGCCTTTGGATGTGACAGAAATCGTGACGGAAGACACTCTAAAGGAACGGGAGCTGCTAACGAAGTGCCACCAAGACAGAGACGGGAAAGCGGGACGGTGAGTGAGACGTCGGGTGTAACACGCCACGTGCCCCCGAGTCCCCAAGAGGCAACGCTGGGGACATGGAGAGGGGCTGCCGGGGCTGGGGGGGACAGTCTGAAGTGGGCCGAGGGTCCATTTGGGGGCCATGGAAGTGTCCTAGAACTTGAGACCGGTGGTGGCACATTTTGCAGATGGACTAGGAACCGCTAGGCAGCCATCTCTCAGAGCCATCTTAGGGTGTGTGGATCGTGCCTGGGAAAACCTGTCGAGTGCTGTCAGGAAGGACCCGGGGACTGAACTGGAACCAGGCGACAGCCACCGTGGACAGTCCCCCGTGGGCTGCTCTGAAGGAAAGGGTTTGAGGAGGCCGACCAAGGCCAGATGGCTGGATGGGGACAGCTCGTCTTCCAAGCACCTTGGTAGGAACACAGCCACCACCCCCCCCCACCCCACCCCACCCCCCCCACCCCCCCCCACCCCCCCCCACCCCCCCCCCGCACAGACGGGCCCGCCCACCTCCCGGGAGGCGGGAACATTCGCGGCTGGTTCGAGTCTAGGTGTCATGAATGTTTGATGAAGAAAACTCATGTCTTATTCAGGACCCACAGAAGGTCAACATGTCCCTTTAGATGGGTGTGCACCCGTCTCTTGTCCAGGCGTGGCTGGGCCCAGGCCACCTGGGACCTCACAGAGCTGCCTGGAAGCTCACCCACTCGCAGGCCGGGAGGGACTGCTGGGACCTTGGCAGCCGGTGCCGCTGCAGGACAAGGTCCCTGGGTTGAGGATGTGGACGGTGGTGCAGAGGGCGGCACATGGCCGACGGAGTCACTCGGCTTTCTGACCCGCACATGTGGAGGTCAAGGCAGCTGAGCAGAGGCCGCTCCTCGTGGCCACCCCTCCCATGAGGCCAGCCTGTCAGTGCAGACCGAGGGATGGGGTGGGAGCGCTGAGTCCGGCCCCTCTGCCTCGGGCTGGGTTCTTGCTCGTTGCAGCTTCTCAAACTGGTCACTCTGCACACTGCCCCGACTCCTGCAGTGCAAGTCACCCCTAGGGCCACAGCAGCCCCCTCAAAACAAACGGGGTGGAGCCCGGCTCCCGCTCAGCCTTCCCCAATGGCCGCCATCTCCCTATGAATGAAATCAAAGAACGAGGACCTGAGAGCAAGGTCCAGCCTGATGTCAGTCCACACTGTCCACGTGGGGCTCTGGGGCACCTCACACAGCTGGAGGGAATGCAGATGCGCTGTGTGCGAAACGCGGCATTCCCACGCTGGGAGTGTTTGATCCCGCCAACTGGTTCTCAATGCATCCTGATTCAATAAAGACGCCTTGGGTATGTTGGATTCATAAAATATGTTATCGAATCTATTTTACCTGCGTTGTTTATAATATTTTTTAAAGAGAGAGAGAGAGAATTTTAATATTTATTTTGTTTTTCAGTTTTCGGCAGACACAACATCCTTGTTGGTATGTGGTGCTGAGGATCGAACCGCCTGAGCCACGTCCCCAGCCCCGGCCTGCACTGTTGAAGATTTAAAGCTGGAGATCATCAGGGACACAGAAAGGCATTCCTGCCTGGTCCCCCTCCCAGGGGGAATGTGAAGAAGTCGGTCTTCTAGAAGCTCCAAGAGGAATGGCGTTTCCCACGGCTGGGGGTGGCAGAGGAGAGGCTGAGGGTGGGCACCATCGTACACTTAGGTGGAGCCGAGCACCAGAGCTCAGGACAGGTGACTCGGCCTGGGATGGGGAAGGGGTGGCCTGTGTCCCCTGGGAGTAGGGAGGGGAGAGACTAGGGAGGAGCAGGGAGGGAGGACGGGAAAGAAGCGTGTCCTTTTAACGGTCAGCTGGGTGGCGAGCAGCTGGCTACGTTCAAGGCACAAGGTGGACCCTGTTAAAGGGGGATTCGGGGAAGTCACCTACTTTCCTGAAAGAGGGATCCATGTTCTTCCAGGAACGTCCATCTGTACGTCGTGACGCTGGGACTGCTGCGGTCACCTGTGACGGCCAGGGTGAAGCCCTCACTACGTCTATAGAGCACCGTTTCTCTATCTCTGCTGTATTCATAGTGGGGTAGGGAGGGAGCATGGGAGGCATAGATAGCTCCAGCATCTTCACAGGTGCTGTTCCATCTGCTTAATGCTTGTCCCTCCCATGCCTGGAAGACTCGGGTGATCCTTTGAGAGCCAGCTCATCCTGTCCCCATTCCTCCCAAGAACGAGGCAGCTTGTGGGTGCTGAGGTGGCCAGGGTCCTGGAGTGGCCCCCAAATCCTCGAGGTGGAGGAAGATGCAGTAATATTCCTGGATTCAGCAGTTCTTTAGGGGTGTGTGTGAGTGTGTGTGTGTGAGTGTGTGTGTGAGTGTGTGTGAGAGTGTGAGTGTGTGTGAGTGTGTGTGTATGAGTGTGTGTATGAATGTGAGTGTGTGTGTGTGAGTGTGTGTGTGAGTGTGTGAATGTGTGTGAGAGTGTGTGTGTGAGAGTGTGAGTGTGTGTATGAGTGTGTGTATGGATGTGAGTATGTATGAGTGTGTGTGTGTGAGTGTGTGTGAGTGTATGAGTGTGTGTATGAATGTGAGTGTGTGTGTGTGAGTGTGAGTGTGTGTGTGAGTGTGAGAGTGTGAGTGTGTATGAGTGTGTGTATGAATGTGAGTGTGTGTGAGTGTGTGTGTGAGTGTGAGTGTGTGTGAGTGTGTGAGTGTGAGTGTCTGTGAGAATGTGAGTGTGAGGTGTGAGTGTGTGTATGAGTGTGTGAGTGTGTGTGAGTGTGAGTGTGTGTGAGTGTGTGAGTATGTGAGAGTGTGTGTGAGGTGTGAGTGTGTGTATGAGTGTGTATGAATGTGAGTGTGTGTGAGTGTGTGTGAGTGTGTGTGAGTGTGTGAGAGTGTGTGTGAGGTGTGAGTGTGTGTATGAGTGTGTATGAATGTGAGTGTGTGTGAGTGTGTGTGAGTGTGTGAGAGTGTGTGTGAGAGTGTGTGAGAGTGTGTGTGTGAGTGTGTGTGAGTGTGTGTGAGTGTGTGAGTGTGTGTGAGAGTGTGTGTGATCTTTGGCAATAGAACAAAGCCCGTGGGCTTCCCCCTGCCAGAGAGCACACACAGTCTCACACCAACACGCGTGCACACGTGCAGAGTCACGTGTGGAACTCTAGGGAGCTAACGGAGCCCTTGAGTCCTGCAGAAGGGTGGTCAGACCGGGATTAAGGGCCCTCCAGGTCACACGGGCCTGTCCTGCCTCATCTGGGTATTGGACCGCGGAACCTCACAAACCCCCGAGCCCCGCACAGTTCTGTTGGATGGACTGTTGGGGGTTGAGTTGAACTGAAATCCCTCTTGAGATCAGACTCAGGCCCCCGACTGTCTCGAGTCTCCTATGCCCAGGGGATCCTACCCACCACGTGGTCCTGGCAACCGACACCAAGCCGGTCACCTGTCCCTCCAGGTGCCTTGGGTCCCCCTTCATCCTCACAGGACGCCCAAGTCCTGTCCTCCTGAAGTGGCTCAGCAGGGAAACAGGAGCCGCGAGACGGGATTCGCACCCAGGTGAGCAAGCGCTGCGGTGGCCCTTCTCTCCTGAGTGCCCTGTGCTACTAAGAGCACCCAGGTCCCCCTTGGAGCAAGATGCACTAAGCCCCCGCCCAGAGAGGGCAGCGAGGCCGGGGAAGGCAGCGGCAGCCGGGCGGGGCAGAGCTGGACTCCGTGGCCTCCCGAACCTGGCACCTAGGGGAGACGGTTTAGTTCACTACTAAAGAGATTCTCTTGTTCCGAAGAATTTATATGAAATAAAGATGAAGAACTGTCACAGCACTGGGAAGGCAGAACGGCAGAGACAGGAAACGCTGCTAATCGGGTGCTTTGGGCAGGGTGGGGGGAAGCAGACGTCTCACATACTGTTGCAAGGAATGCAATTGTGCGTGTGTGTGTGGGTGTGTGTGTGTGTGTGTGTGAGAGAGAGAGAGATATGCCGGGGATGGAACCCAGGGTCTTGTGCATGCTAGTTAGGTGCTCTGCCACTCACAGCCCTATACACTTTTGAAGAACTTTTTTGATCGTAATCATCAAAGCAAGGAAATAAAGTCGGTGTTACTTAACCCAGGTGTATTGAGGAGTTTTCTACAAATGTGTTTATATCAGTGCACAGGGAAGACGTTCATTATTCACAATAGCTCACACCAGAAATAACCTAAGTGTCCAATAATAGGGGATTAGCTTAAAAAATGAGCTCATCCACACAATGGCACACACTGGAGCATTTGGAAAAACCCAGCCAATATGCTCTGGTAAGAAGTCAAACTCATAGCATGTTTTCAGAGGGAAAAAAATAAAAATCAAAGTGGTGCTTAGAGTGCACTTATAAGGATCAGAACAGAGGGATGCAGATGTTTGGAGTATCTCTGGAAGGCTCACACTCACACACAGGCTCACACTCACACACACACAGGCTCACACACAGGTACAATGGTTACTGCTGAGAGAACTGGGAAGGGACCAGGGCTGGGCTTGGACTTAATTCTCATGAGTCGTACTTTGTCCTGTTTGGATTTTCGCTTTGTGCATGTTATTTTTTTTAGGTGAAAACTATTATTTTAAAACACAAGCAGCTGGTCCACAAGAGGCAACCCTCTCTTCAGTTTGTTTATTCACGTGTCACTCAGATGGTCACTGGCTCGGGTGAGAGCAGAGATCTGAGGGAGAGCAGTGGACAGAGCCCTTCTCCAGGTCCCAGCCACAGCGGGCCCCTGGGGTCTCCCGGGTTGCTTTAGGAAGAGGAGGAAGAGGGGGACAGGTGACACTCTGTGAGCGGCTGCCTGTGTCTGAGCTCATCTAAGTGGCCTTCCCTCACGGAGCCCCAGCTCCTGGTCAGAGCGAAGGCGTGACCGAAGGACCCAGCCCAGGAGAAGGCCCTGGACATGCGTGTCCTCTGTCACCGGGGCTGGTGGCCCACAGGAGGGCGTGTCCTCAGCTGAGCCTGGTCCCTGCTGTGGGCTGCTGAGGGCAGGACGTCTCTGCTGCCGGCTCTGGGGACAGAGTGTGATAAAGGCTCAGGATTCACGCCCGGGTGCGAACCGGGAGCCGCGCGTGTCCCCAGACTCGTTTAATATTTCAGTACATCTCCAGGGCGCGCTAGTCGGTCTCTTTCCATCCTGTTATATTCTTTAGCCCCGAGGGGTTTGTCTGTGCTCCGGCAAAGTCACCTCCATGACAAGAGCCTTGGGTTTTTCAACTAATATGTCCGGCGCTTTTAGCGAGAAGGCTCCGTGGAAGTCTGGACCCCAGCTTGGGAAGGGTGACGGTGACGCAGAATCTTCTGGTCCTAAGTCAGTGACTTAGGGCTTTCCTCCCAAACCCGCCATCTGAAATCCTGGCCCCAGTGGGGTGGGATCTGGAGTCAGGGCCTGTGTGACATTAAGGGGACTCACAAGAGTCCCTACGTCAGCTCCCTGAACCATGAGAAAGTCAGGTTCTGCTGCGTGAGCCACGGTCGGCATGTCACGGCTCGGATGTGACAGTCTCCCCAAAGCTCCTGCTGGTCACTGTAGGAAGATGTGGCACGGCGGAAGTTGCGTCACTGTGCCCTTGGGTTGTACTCTGTCCCACACCCTGTCTCACTCTGCTTCCCAGCCACCGTGAGCTGAGCAGCTCTCCGACTTCAGGTGGCCGCCATGGACTGGGTCTCTGACTGTGAGCCACGGTCTCCTTTTCCTCCTCTGAGTCGCTCTCAGCGGGTATTGTGGTCACAGCGATGACCGGCTCGATGGCCCAGCCACGGGCCTGACCGCACGTGGTCGGGTGGATTTGTGTGTTGGAAGCGGTTCCTAAAGGCAGAGTGGGCAGGACTGTTCTGATCACAACTGGGCTGTGGCCAGGGCGAGGTACCTGGGTGGACCAGGGATGGGTCAGGTAAGCAGAATGGCGGGAGGGGGCGTGGTGGTCGTGCATGGCGGTGTCCAGGGCCTTCCATGGCAGAGGGGGTTGCAGGTGTGGGTTGAGGCTGGATGCTGTGGGTTCAGATCCCACCTCCTGTGGACTTAGCAAGGCCTCCCGACTTTTCCTTGGTAATGCACATATTAATGGAGTTCAGGGTGACATTTCGACACACGACCACATCAGACACAGGTCAGCCAGTTCACAGTGTGCAAGTCAGGGAGACTAGCAATTCCCTCTGCACATCACTTCTTTGTTTGGGGCCTTGGAGCCGCTTCCTTCTAGATCTTTCTATGTCCCTGTTTCCTTATCTATAAAGAGGCCGACTACCTGGGCATCTGAATTTTAGTGTATTCTTCTGCTCCCGGTTTCCGTGCATTTCAAGGTTTGCAGGGAGTACGTCTTTAAAGCACAGAGGAAAGTGAAATCATTTCTCGGGGGGTCATATCCGCACTGCGTGGGGTGCAGGGAGGGTGAGATGAAAGGTCCTGTGGAGGCACGGGGCCTGGCACATGGTCTGGCACATGGCGAGTGCTCAGTGCACAGGGACTTCCTTCCCCTCTAGTTTCCCACCGAGACGCAGGCGTGGGGACAAGGGCCTCGCAGACAGCCTCACTTTCTGCGGAAGCAGAGGGGAAGTCTTCTGCAGTCAGTCAGCCCAAACCCCTGCAGATGTGGGATTCCCCACCGCAGCCAGTGACCCTCCTGCTGGATCGGGGAGGCCGGGCAATACCCTTTTCATAAAACACCGAGAAAAGAAAGGTCCTTCTGCGCTGGGCTCCCTTGCTGAAGAGCCTCAGCAGCCCGTTAACTCCCGCCGCCCTGAACATCTGAAGGCAATTTGCAGGCTATAATAACGTCTCTCTAGTTAGCAAATGTTTATGCCTCTCTGTAATTTTCTTTTCCACATGAAAATAGACCTGTCGTCCTACACGGTCGGCCAGCTGCCTCGGGATGTCGCTAATCAGCAGGAAGGATGGCGGGTACTGCCGTCTGCAGGGCTGGATCCGCGTCTCTGTGCGGGGACAGGCTCTGGGGTCCACTTCACAAGGGTCCCTTAAGAGGGAGCGAATGTGGACCCCAGGAGGAGTCAGGACACGCGGGCTGAGCAGCGAGCGGCACTCATGCTCTAAAGTACCCGCCACTGGGCAGGAAGTGGCGCCTTATGCATATTTCAGCAGTGCTCGGCCAGGGAGTGGGTCCCAGGCCCCCACCCTGGGCACTCGTCCAGATCCAGACCGCGGGCCTCATCCCAGGCTGCCCACTCACCCGGGCACCTGAACTCCAGTGTCTTCTTCTGCTGCCTGATTTCCGTGCCTCTCAAGGTCTCGGGGTGAGCTCTCGGAGCACAGAGGAACGTGGAATGGGGTTCAGGGGAGGCGTGTTTTCCACATCAGACACGGTCAGCCAGTTCACTTCCCTTCCCAGTAACTGGATGACCTCAACACCCTGCCCTGGAGCCAGGCCCTAATTGGTCATCAGGTGCATCCCTTCAGCAAGTATTTACTGAAGCCTGACGAGTTGTTGTGCCCCGACTGGAAGCTGGGAAGGTCGCTCCGCTCCTGGAAGGGTACTTTCCAGATGGAACATCAGGCGTGCGTGCAGAGGATCATGGCAGAGTCTGAATCGTGTCGCCAGTGGGGACACGGGAGCGTGGGACCCCCGGGCGGCACTTAGTTTCAGGATCCAGGGAAGCACAAGGGGCAGCCATGCTGAGCCGAGGACAGGGAAGGACGTGTGACCTGGGAGGAAGGGACACCATGTGCTGGGTACTGGGCTAGAGGGAGCCCCGGAGGACAGGGGGCTTCCAGAGCCATCTACGTGGCTGCAGTGTGGTGCCAGGGGTGGGAATGAGATCGGCTAGAGGGGCGGGGTGCCCAGGGCGCTCAGGCTGTCCCTGGAGGGCAGCAGGAGTCCCCGAGGGGATCAGTGGGGTGTCCTGTTCACCTTCTGCAGGGAGCACTCTGGCTGCCCACGAGGTGGCTGGGCGGATCTCAGGTCTAGAGACAGCCAGGCTGTTGCTGTCCTCCAGGTGCAAGGCCAAGGTGACCGGGGCCCAGGGAGCAGGTCTAGATGGAGACCCGTCCCCAGGATCAAGATCCCGTCCAGGGAGCTGAAGCCTGTGCCGGCCGAGTGAGTGACCCTGGGCAGCGTGGGAGGGTGTGAGGAAGCCCAGTCAACAAACGGTCACCTGGAAGCCCACCCCCAAGCAATCACCACGCCTCCCACAGTTTTCTGACTTTTCCCCGTTTGACATTATGCCGCACAGATTTTTCAGCCCCAGCGGTGGTTAAGTTTTCATGCACTTTCTTCGGAGTGGCTGCACACGGTCCTGCTGGTAAACACTCATGATTTATTGAAACCACCCTTTTGCTTGACATCAAAGTTGTTCACATAAAATCATAGAAATGCTCCGGTTAACCAGGCGCGGTGGCCCACGTCTGTGGTCCCCGAAGCTCTGGAGGCAGAGGCAGGAGGATCCCAAGTTCAAGGTCAGCCTCAGCAACTTAGAGAGGCCCTAAGCAACTCGGTGAGACCCTGTGTCCAAATGAAAAAGGTGGGTGGCGCTGGGGAGGGGGACGCTGGGATGTGGCTCCATGGTCAAGCACCCTGGGCTTCAGTCTCCAGCACTCACCCCCCAAACGCTTCAGCTACTTTGACTTAAAGCTTTTTCTATATTTTAGACCTTTTTGAAGGTTAATTATCAGAGGATATTGACTTTTATTGACTTGATCTTTCTAGAGAGAGGTGGTCTCCAGGGAGGACTGCGGCTGACCTCGTCTGTCAGCTCTGTGTTCGCGGTTTCCTCCTCTGTGGACTGGTTCTGAGCGCGATGGTCTCTGAACGCTTCTCAGACCTGGCGCAGAGGGCAGCTGCCCGCCCTGACCGTGACCCGAGACTCCCGGAGGCCAGTCCTGCCCAGAGCCTCCCTAGGATTCAAGGTAGCAGAGCCATTGAGGACAGACTCCGACCTCAGACACACGGGGCTCCGGATCCGGTTGTGACTGTAAACAGACTCGGGCAGTTCATCCTGCGGGACCTCGGTTTCCTCCTCTGTCTGATGGCCGTGACGGGTGCAGCTAGGTGGGCCATAACAGGACCACGAGGCCAGCACGTGAGGCACTGGCTGATCTCGGGCAGCAGGTGACCAGTCACTGTCCAGTTATGTGGCCTCACAGGACCTGCGGTGCTAGCCGGCAGAGTCGGGGCAGCCGTGTGTTTAAGAACGGGGACCCTGGGACCACCCGTCTGGGCTCCGTCTGCCCCTGCCCCTCCCTTGCTGGCTCTGTGACCCTGCACAGCCTGTGAGTCCCAGCTTGCTGTCATGTGACCTGGACAAGGCGACCTGCCCGTGACAAGGCTCGATGTGAGTTTGTAAGTGAATCCAGGCAGGCGAGGTCTGAGGACAGGGCCCGCCCGGCCCCTGGGTGTGCCAGAGGGAGGTCGCCGGGGAGGACCCTTCGTGCCCGCTGGCTCACAGACAGGGACGCGGCCTCTGGCTTCTCCTCGGGAACATCCCGGGCGCCTCGCACACAGCACCCAGAGCTCCCATCGCAGGAGCTACGGGGTCCCAATACAGACAGGAAGGCCAGCCAGGTTCAGGGGACCCCATCTGCCCCCCGTGCTGGGTTCAGTGGGCGTGCTCTGTCCCCTCTCCTGGACACCGTGGGACACGCGCTCCCCAGGACACTTGGCCACTGACTCTGAAGGTGGTTGGACAACGGCCAGAGAAGCGGTGTCCTTGAGGGCGTGGGGAAGAGTGGTCCCCTTCACCGTCCCGAGAACTCCTAATGAGGTCTCCGGCTCCCGTTGGCCAAGGCTGGCCCAGAGGGCCCCGGCTTGGCTAGGGACCTGTCTGCGGAGGGTCGCTCAGGCTCGGAATCCCTCCCGCTCTTCTGTCACCAGCCTCCTGATAAATGAGCCGCTTTCCCCAATGTCCCTCGAGCTTCCCGGGCTGGGAGAGGGGCCTTGTGAAACTGGATGCCAAGTCCCCGGATCACACAGGTTGAGCCCCGGAGCATGACGTTCCGAAGGCAGACTGTCAGCAGCAGGGGACGCGCAGTCAGGCAGACACGGGAGAGGTGACAGAGGGACGGGGAGAAGGGGCACTGTGACCTTGCTTACGCTGGCTTCAGGATTTCTTTTCCTTCCAAATTTGCAACTGAAAAAATCCCAGAGGGAGGCGTCGGCGAGGTGAGTGGAGAGCTTCACAGAGGGGCTCGGTGGAGAAGGGAGACGCACCGCCCTGCCCACCCCGACCAGCTTTAGGTCAGGATGGGCAGAGTGAGCCGGGGCCCTGGGGGGCAGAGGCCCCACGGGGGCCCTGGGGGTCCGGCAGGCCCAGGGCAGGAGGTCCTCGCTCACGTGGCCGATTCTTCTGAGTTGCTTTGAGAGTTGCCAAAGTCCGTGTGAACACGGGTGACATAGGACGGCCACACCTGGTGGCCAAGAAATCCCAGTACCAACCAGTGGTCTCCAGGGACCAGTCTAAAAACCAAGGGAAGGAC